>NW_018251692.1:11018-20333 GCF_001263595.1 Phalaenopsis equestris | reverse complement strand
AGGAGAGAGGAGAGAGAGTAAGATGGGGAAAGAGAGGGAGTTAGAGAGAGTAAGAAAAGTGTAAGTGAGAGAAAAGAGAGATCAAGAGAGACATAGAGAAAGTAAAGTGAGAGAGATGATAAGAAAGCAAATAGATAGAAAAGGAAAGAGAGACTAGGAGAGAGAAAGAAGAGAGAGTAAACAACTCAGCAGAAGGGAAAGTGAGAGAGTGGAAGATAAAAATGGTGAAATTGATATAAAGATAATGACGGGTATAAAGGGAGGTAGAGGTAGAATAGAGAGACAAAGAGTCCATGAGAGAGGGAGAGATTGGGGGATAATGGGTGAGAGAGAGAGAGCGACAGAAAGAGGGAGATAAAAAGAGTGTGGGATATAGAGGGAGCAAGTGAGAGAGTGGAGAGAGATTGTAAGAGGGCGAGAGAGAGGACATTAGGGAGAGAAGAAAGTGAGACAATAAAGATAGAGTGATAGTAATAGAAAGGGAGAGCATGGGATTGAAAGAGAAAGAGAGAGAGGAAAAAAGAGCAAGAAAGATAAAAAGTAATTGAGCTACGTAGAGAGAAAGAAGGGAGAGAGTGGGAGGGATAGAAAGAGATTGGTAGAGAAGGAAAGAATAAAAGAGAAAAGATAGATATAGTTATGGAAAGAGAGAGTGGGAGGGATAGAAAGAGATTGGTAAAGAAGGGAGAGAGGAAGAGAGAGTTGGTGAGAGAAGGATAGTGAGGGTGAAAGAATGAGATAGAGAGGGATGGAGGAAAGGGGGGATGGAGGGAGGGAGGGAGGGCGAGAGAGTATGAGAGAGAGAAAAATATAAAGAAGAGATTGAGAGAGGAGATAAAGTAGAGAGAAAGGTAGTGATGGACGGAGGGAAGGATAGTCAGAGAAAGAGGAGAGATATAAGAGTAACATAGATGGAAGGGAGATTAAGAGGTAAATAGCGGGAAAGAACCAGTGTGTTAGAACAAGGCTAGGTCAAAGAGAGAATAATATAAAGGGGAGAGAGCGGGAGTGAGCGGGAAAGAGAGAGTGAGAGAGAAAAGCATGAGAGATAATTAAAGGGAGTAAAGAAAAAGGGTGGAGGAGGCCAAGAGAAAGAGAGCTAGAGAGAGGGTGGCAAGAAAATAGTATAAAGGAAGAGAGAGGGAGCAAGAGTGAGAGAGAGATACCGATATAGAATGGGAGAGGGAGGGAGGGTGAGATAGTGGGAGAGGGAGGAAGGGGAGAAAGATATAGAGAGAATTGGAGAATAGAGAATGAATGAATGAAAAGAGAGGAGGGAGGGAGAGAGAGCGAAAGAGAGCGAGAGAGATTGAGATAGATAGAGCGAGAGAGAGAGAGAAAGTCAGAAAAAGTGAGAGTGAGAGTGAAGAAAGGAGAGAAGGAAAGCGAGAGGGTAAAAGAGAGAGTGGGAGAGAGGATAAAGAGCAATAGATGGAGAGATAGAGAGTTAGAAAAAGAATGAACAGAGTGAGTTAGATAAGAAAGAGATCAAGAGATAGATAGAGAGAAAGGGAGAGCAAGAGAGATAGTGAGAGAGCAAAGAGATAATGAAGGAAAGAGAGAGCAAGCAAGTGTGAGAAGGATAACAAGAAGGAGAGATGAAAAAAAAAGAGTAAGAGAGAAGGGGAGAGAGGGGAGAGAGAGTGAGAGAGAAAGCAAGAGAGAGGGAGTCCGAGAGCGATAGAAAAAGAGTGCTAGATGAGAGAGTGAGTAACAAACAGTGACAAAATAGAAAAAGATAGAAATAAAAAAAGAGATATAAAAGGAAACAAAGTGAATGAATGAATGAAGAGAGAGGAGCGAGGGATAGAGAAAGAGGGGGGAGATGGAGATTGATTGAGCAAGAAAGAAAGAGAGAAAGTGAGAGAGTGAGTATGAGGGAGGGAGGGCGGGAGGGTAAGAGATAAAGTGGGAGAGAGGATAGAGAACAAGAGATAGAGATAGGGAGAAAGATTTAGAAAGAGAAAGAAGAGGCAAGTAAGAGAAGAAAGAGATCAAGAGATAGATATAGAGAAAGGGAAAGCGAGAGAGGTGGTGAGGGAGCAAAGAGATAGAGAGGGAAAAAGAGAGAAAGCAAGAGAGTGATAGAAAGAAAGAGTGAGAAAAGAAAGTGAGAAACGATAGTGTAAAAATAGCAAGCTTTTCTATCTTCTCTTTCTTGTTGTCTCTTTGTTTCTTGCTCTTGTGTCTCTCTCACACTTATTCTCTCATTCCATCTTTCAGAATTATCATTCACTCTCTCTCTCTCTCTCTCATTTGCTTCTATATTCTTCCACTCGCTTATTTCTATCTCTCTCTCTCTCGATGTCTCCTTCCCCTCTTCAGCTCTTTTCTCTCTCTTTCTCTCTAAATATATTTGCATCCTTCCATTGTTATTTTTCTGACCCTCCTTTCTCTACCTTGTTTTCACTCTGCAATCTCTCATAATGTTCTCTCGCTCTCTCTTTTCTCTCTCTCTCTCTTTTTGATGTATTTGGGAGGTAGAGAGAGTGGGCGAGAGTATAAGAGAGAAGAGAGATAGATTGAGAGAGAGGGAGGGAAGGAAGTGGAAGAGAGAGATATAAAGAGAAGATTTAGCAAGAAGAGAGAGAGGGGGAAGAGATACATAATGGAGTCAAGAGAGAAGAGAGACAATCAGGTGAGTTAGAATAGAGGCAGGGAGGATGGATAGATAAAGAGAGCTGAGAGTAGGAGAACAGAGAGAAGGAGAAGGGAAGATAGGGAGTGTGTGAGACCAGAGAGAGGGAGGAGAGATATAAGAGAAGGAGAAAGAGAGAGATAGAAGGAAGAAAAGAAAGAGTGAGACTGAGAGAGAGACAAAGCAAGAAAAGAAAGAAAAGGGAGAAATAGAGAAAGGGAATGGGAACAAAGATGTTAGGAGAGAAACAAAGTGGTGGAGAATATGATAAGAGATAGTAAGAGAGAGAAAGAGAGAGAAATAGAAAGGGAGTGATAGCATGAAATATAGGAAAAAGATAAAGAAATTAGAGATGAGTCAGGGACTGAAGATAGTGAGGTAGAGAGAGAAATGGTGAGAGAGAGAAAGTGGGAGGGAAGTTGTAGGAGAGAGTGGATGGGTGGATGGGAGAGATAAAAGCGAGAGAAACGGAATGAGAGATAGATAGAGAGAGATAGATATAGAAAAATGGGGGATAGAGTGAGATCAATGTAGAGGTATGGAGTGAGAGGGAGGGAGGGAGCGAGCGAGGGATGAAAAGTGGTAAAGAGAACAAAAGAAAGAGGGAGAGTGGAGAGTGAGTGCAGATTGAGTGAGAGTGAGGGAGCAAAAGTGCAAGATAGGGGCATTGTGGGGGGAGAAAGAGAATATATATAGAAAGAGTCATAGAGATTGAGACAGGGAAGAAAAGAGAGCAAGAAAAATAGAACAGTGAGATATGAAGAGAATGGGAAGAGAGGGGGAGAGAGATAAAAAGTTATTGAGGCGAGGTGGAGATAGGTAGAGAAAGGTAAGAAATAAAAGAACGAGAGGCAGTGATTTCCCTCTCTCAATCCCACTCTATGTTGTATCCTTATTTCTTCTTATATTGCACTCTTCTCTTTCTCAAGATATTTCCTCTCATCACTGTACCCTCACTTATTTCTCATTTTTTCTCACTTTCTCTCACACATCTCACTCTGCTTCTCCCTCCTTCCCCCATCTCTCCCTCTCACTTCTTATCTTTCACACATTTGTTGTATTTCTTGCTCTCTCTAGCTGCATCTTTTCTTTTTCTCTTCTCCTTCTATTTCTCTCCTGCTCTCTCTATCTATCTTCAATTTAACTCTCAATCTCACTCCCTCCATCTTTCTCTCCATTTTTTCCTCACTCCTCTCTTTATTTTTCTCTTGATCACTCTCTCCCTTTCTCGTTCCCTCAATTTTTTTCTTTAATTTTACTTTCACACATTTGTTGTATTTCTTGCTCTCTCTAGCTGCATCTTTTCTTTTTCTCTTCTCCTTCTATTTCTCTCCTGCTCTCTCTATCTGTCTTCAATTTAACTCTCAATCTCACTCCCTCCTTCTTTCTCTCCATTTTTTCCTCACTCCTCTCTTTATTTTTCTCTTGATCACTATCTCCCTTTCTCGCTCCCTCAATTTTTCTCTTTAATTTCATTCCTGATCATCCTTCCTCCACCTACCTCTCATTCTGTCAACCTCAAACCTCTTAACACTTTCTCTCTCTATCTCTCTCTCTCAATCTCTTTAACTTCCTTTCCCAATCTCTCTTGCTCTTTTTTTATTTGTTTATCTCTCATTTCTCACTCATTCTCTTCTCCTCCCTCCCTCTTGTTCTGTCTTCCCTTACACTCTCTTCTATTTTTATTTCTCTCTCTCCTTCTATTGCTACTCTCTATTGAACTTTACTTTCACCCTTACCCTCTTCCTCACTCTCTCACTTTCTCACTCAATATTCTTCGCCTCTCCTTCTCTATCTCCTTCACTCTCTTCCTGTCTCTCTCTCCATCTCACCCCCTTCTACCAATATTTCCTTTCTTCTCCCACCCTCTCTCCCTTAAGCTCATTTCTCTATTTCTCTCTCACTAACTATCCCTCTTTCACTCACTCTCTTCAAAAATCTCTTTCACTCCCTCCCTCTTTCTCTCTATGTATTATCTCTATCTTACTAGCTTATCTTACTCCCTCCCCTATCACTCTTTCTCTCCCTCCCTTTCTCTCTTTGCGGCCAACTCTCTCACTTTCTATTTAACATCATCCTCTTCATCACTCTTCCTTCAGACATTCTCCTACCTCTATTTCTCTCTCACTTTTACTCCCTCCCTTTCTCTCGTTAATTCTTACGATACTCTCTCACTCTTTCTTCTCCTCTCTCTCACTTCCCTCCCTCCCTCTCCCTCTCTCTTTCAATCATTGTCTTCCGCTCTCACTCAGTCACTCTTGCTCTTTCTTCCCTCACTCTTTCTTCTCTCTATAATTCTCTCTCATTCTCTCTCTTGTTGTTGCTCCCTCTCTCTCTTTAATCCTTCTCACCTTCTCTAACTCTCTCTATTTCTTGTTCTCTTGCTCTCTCCTTTATCACTCGTACTTCACTCTATCATTGCTTACTCTATCTCTTGCTTTATCACTTACTCTCTTTTTCTCACCTTTCGCTCTATCTTTATATTGCTTTTTATCTCTCCCTCCCCCTTATCTCTCTCTCTCGCGATTTCTCACCTCCCTCTCTCTTTCACACACTCTCCCTCACTCTCTTTTTTCATCTATTTCTCTCTCATTCTATCTTTCTCGCCCCTCTCTCACTCAAGATAAAGAATATTGAGAGAGTGTAGAATATGATAAAGAATATTGAGAGAGTGTGTGGGGTGGAGAGGGGTTGAGATGAAGAATAATGAGAGAGGGTGTGATAGAGAGAGAGAGAGAAAGTAAAGGGAGAATTAGGTAGAGATTTATAGACAAAGAGAGAGTGTGAGTGAAAAGAGTGGTCGCGGAGTGAGAGATAGTAAGAAAGAGAAAAAGCGAGCGTAAGAGTGATGTACAAATAGAGAAGAGAGAGATAAAGAGGAAGAGTGAGAATGAGCATAGAAAGAGAGAGAGAGTGTGTGAGAGGTTGAGAAAAAACAGCAAGGTAGGAGAGATTGAGAGAGGTGGAGAGAGTTAAGGATGGGGAGAGAGTGATGAGTGAGCAAGAGCGATAGAGAAGAGAGAGCATGAAAGAGAGTGAGAGGTAAGAGAGGGAGGAGAGAGAGATGTGAGTGACTTAATTAGAGTGAAATATAATTAGATTGATGCAGACTAAGAAAGGGTGAGAAGAAAAGGAGAGCGTGGGAGAAATGAGAAAAAGAGGGTGTTGAGGGAGAGAAATTTGGAGAGGCAAAGAAAGGGAGAGAGTGAGAGAGAGCAAGAGAAAGAGGGAGTAATAAGGAGGGAGTGTGAGAAAGATGGGGAGAGTGGGAGAGGGGTAGAGAGAGAATAGAGAGATAATTGAGATTGAGCTAGAAAAGGAGGAAGAAATGGTGAGAGAGATGAGACAGAGAAAGATGGAGAGAGCTAAAGAGAGTGAGAAAGAAATAGTGAGAGGAAAGAGAGAGGGAGTGAGAGAGGTAGAGCTAGAGGGATAGTGTAAAGTAAGAGAGAGAGAGAAATGATGAGAAGGAGGAAGAGAAAGAGAAGAATGGTGAGAGGGTAGAAAGAAAAGGGAGTGAGAGTGAGTAATAAAGAGGGGAGAGAGAGGGAATAAAGAGAAAAGAGGGAGATCAACGTGATAGAGAGAGGGAGGAGTGGAAGAGAAAGTCAAAACAATTAAGGGAGAGAGAAAGACAGCAAGGAAGAGAGGCTGGAGCCAGCATGGGAAAGAGAGTGAGAAGAACAAGAGATAATGATTGGGAAGTGTGGGTGAGAGAATGGTATTGTGAGTAAGTAAGCGAGATATAGGAAGATTGAGGGAGGAGAGAGAAAAAAAAAGATATGAGAGAGGAAATATAGTGAGAGAAGAGAGAGTACGAGGGAGTGAGATTGGGAGGGGGAGGAAGAGCGCAAGAGAGAAAAGGATGAAGGGAGAGATAGTAAGAGAAACAAAGAAGGATATAGAGAGAAAGAGAGATGAAGAGAGGCAAAAATGAGAGAAGTTAGAACAACATAAGAGGGTTAGAAAGAGCGAGTAATGAGGAGAGAGAACAAAAGAGCATTAGAGGGATAGAGAAAAGAGAGAGGAACAGAGTGAGAGGGGTAGAAAGAGTGAGGTATTTTAGAAAGGAGAGGGATAAAGGGAGAGAGAGAGAGGGTGGAAAGGATGGGAAGAGAGAAGAAAAAGGAAAGAGAGACGGGAGAAATAGAGAGTGCAAGCAAGAAAGAGAGTGAGCGATAGATAATAAGAGAGGGAGCCAAAAAGAGAGGAAGATAGAGGGAGAATAAGAAAGAGAGATATAAAGAGATAGAAATTGCAACTCATTTGCTCTTGCACCCCTCTCTTGCATTCTCATTTGCTCCTCCATTGCTCACTCTCTCTCACTTGCTCTCCCTCAGTTGCTCTTGCTCTCTCTCATTCTCATCTCTCCTGCACCCCTCTCTTGCAATCTCTACCTTTCTCTCTTTGTCTCTCTCTCTCTGACTTATTTCAATCTTTCCCACTCTCCCTACCTCTCTTCTCTCCATCTCTCTCTCCCTCACTCACACTCCCTCCCTCCATCCCTAGCTCACTCTCTCTCTCTCCCACTCTCTTTCATTCTGTCTAACCCTACCTCTTTTTTATCTATCTGAACCTTTCTCTTTTCCCATCTTTACCTTGCCTCTCTAGATATCTCTCTTTTTTTCTTCCCTTTATCTCTCCCACACTCTTTACCTCTCTCATATCTCTCCATCTCTCAAACTCCATATCTCAGTTTCTCTCACTTATTCACGATAGAAATTGCAATATAGAGTGAGAGAAAGAACCTTAGAGTGGTAGGAGCGATAAAAAGAGAGGGGGAGAGAGGGAGTGACAGAAAGAGAAAGAGAGAGGGGGGGATTGATTGAGAGATAAAAAAGAGGGTGTGGGAGATATAGAGTTTTCAATAGAATGGGAGGTAGAGTAAGAATGAGAGCGAGGGAGAAAGATGAAGAGAGAAGAGAGATAGAGTATGAGAGAAGGAAGGGAGAGAAAAAGAGAGAGAGAATAAGAAAGCAACAAAGAGGAAGATATAGAAGAGAGGGAGATAGAGATAGAGATGAAGAGGGAGAGGGGATGCCTAACAACAGGAGGAGGCCTAACAATGGTAGAGAGATAAACTGGGAGTGATAAAGAAATAGAGTGCAATACAAAGTTGAAAAGATTAAAAGAGAGTGCAAAGGATGGAGAAATAGAAAAATATTAAAGGTGGTAATTGAGATATTGTGAGAGAGAGAGAAAATCAGGGAAGGAGGGAGGGAGAGAGGAGAGAAATGAAGGAGGGAGGGAGGGATGGAGAGTAGAGAAAGAAGGAGGGTAGGGGGGTAGAGAGGTTGATAGTGCAAGAGATATAAGAAAGGAGAGAGTGAGCACAAGAAAAAAAGAGAAATGAGAGCAAGAGAGATAGAGGAAGAGAAAAAGATAGGGTGAGAGAGGAAGAGAGTGAGATGGAGAGAGTGAGAGAAAGAAACATGATAAAGAGATTAGAGAGGGAGGAGATTGAGTGAGAGAGTGTGTGATAGTGATATATAGAGGGGGCGAAGAAAGGGAGAGATGAGAGAAAGTGAGAGATGAATAAAGAGGTAGATAAGAGAAAGAGGGAGAAAGAGGGTGGGATAGTGATAGAGCAAGATCGTAGGGAAGTGGCAGAGAGGGAGATTAATAGAGATCGAGATCATGTAATAGAGATGGGGGGAGAGAGAGAAAAAAAGGCATCTTAAGAAGATCTTAAGAAGAGATAGAGATGGAGATGGAGGAAGGTGTGAGTGGGAGAGAGAGTGAGAAAAAAGTGGGAGAGAGAAAAAGAGAGAATGAGGGTGAGGGCAAAAGAGTGGGAGAGAGCTAAAGAGAAGAGCAAGAGAGTTAGAGTGAATGAATGAGATAAAGGGATGTAGAGAAGATAGTATGAGAAAGGTGAGAGAATAGTGAGAGAAAGAGAGATAGAGGGATAGAGGGCAAGTGAGTGAGAGAGAGGGTGGGAGGGGGAAAGAGGGATGTTAGAAAGAAAGAGTGAGAGATAAAGGGAGAGGAAGTGTGGGAGAAGGAGATAGGGATAAAGGGAGATAGAGAGAGGAAGTAGAGAGATAAAAATTTGAGAGAGAGAGTGAAAGAAGAGAGGGGAGCAAGAGATAGAAAGAGCAGGAGAGAAACAAGAAGCAAAAATGATTTAGAGACAGGATGAGATAGTAAATGAGATGGAGAGAGAGTGACGGTGAGGGAGTGAAGAGAATAGAGATTCAGGTTCAGAGAAGCGAGAATTTGAGAAAGAGAAAGGGAGAGGGAGAGAGATTGTGGGAGGAAAAGACAAGAGATAGAGGATGAGAGGAGGGTGTAGAGGTAAAGAGAAGATCGAGAGAAAAAAATAAAAAAACATGAGGGAGAAGAGAGAGTAAAATAGATTAAGCAAATCAGACAGACAAAATAAAGAAGAGAGAACGAAATAGATAAAGAATGTGAAAGGGAGAGAGATAGAGAGTGGAGGGTAAGAGAGAACGGGAAAGAGAAAATGTGAAAGCGGATGACACATAAAGGGAGAGAGAAAGAAGATATATATATAGGAGTGAAATATATTCAATGGAAGGGGAATAGAGGGAGAGTGAGGCAAAGAGGTAGGGAATGGGAGAGAGAGGGATGAATAGCAAATGAAAGAGCACAAGAAAGAGGAAGTGAGAGAGTGAGGGAGGGAACGAGCGATAGTGAGGGAGGAAGGGAGTGAT
>NW_018251692.1:8629-10467 GCF_001263595.1 Phalaenopsis equestris | reverse complement strand
TCTCTCTATCTCTCTTTTTCTATATTTATTCCTCACTTTCTCTCACATTCTCTCCCTCAGTTGTTATTGCTCTCTCTCATCTCTCCCACACCACTCTTTTGCAATCTCTACATATCTCTCTCCTTTCCTCACTTTCTTTCTTTTTATCTCACTCTCCCGTCTTACCTCGCTTTATTTATACATCTCTCTTGCTCTATCCCTCTTTTATCATCCCTCTCACTCTATCTTCTTTCTCTCTCACTCTCTTTTACTCTCTCACTCTATATTACTCACATTTTGTCTCTCCCCCCATCTCTCTCTTTCTTGCCCTCTCTCAGACACTCCCTCTTTTTCATTGTCTACCACATTACAACACTCAAACCCTCCCTCCTTATAGCCCTTTTTTTCCATTCTCTATCTCATTTCCTCTCTCTCTCTCTCTCTATCTCTCTATTTCCATCTATCTTCCTTTTTTACTCTCTCTAACATCTCTGATATATTTTCTCTTATCTTTCTATTTTTACCTCTCGCTTTCTCTCCTTTTTCATTCACTTTCCCACTCTATTATCATCTTTCTATCTCTTCCTCTATCCCTCTCTCTCACATCCGTCTCTATATTTCTGTAGCTCTCTCTCCCACTTTATCTATCCCTCATCTTCTCCATCACACCCTTCTCTCTCACCCACTTTCTCCCTCTCTCCTTCTCTCTTTCTCTAACACAATATTGCTATCACTCTCTCCTTCTATCTCCTTCTCTCTCTCTCACTTATCCAATCTCGAGAGCTCTCTATCACTTACCCCGTTGCTCACTCTCTCTCACCTGCTCTCCCTCACTAGCTCTCGCTCCCTCTCATCTCTCGTAAACCCTCTCTTATCACTCTTTACCTATCTTTCTCCCATTTATTAAATCTCTTCTTACCTTCACCTCTCTATCCCCCTCTCTCACTCCCCGTACTCCCTTCCTCCCTCTCTCTTGCTTAGTCCTTTACTCCCTCACTCTCTTTCTCCCTCTCCGACCCTCCGTCTCATTTCTTCCTCTCCATACTTATCTTATTCTCTCTCCACCCCCACTCTCTCCTCATCTCTCCCCTAACTCTCACTATATCACTCTCCTTTTTTCTCCCTCTCATATCTCTCTATCTCTCTTCCTCTTTACCTCTTATATTATCTCTCTCTCTTCTCTCCATCTCTTCATCTCTCTCTTTGTCTCTTTCACTTGCTTGCTTACACTATCTCTCTCGCACTCTTTTTTCTCTCTTCTTGTCTCTCTTATCTATATTAATAGTCTTATGTCTCTTTATCTTACTCTCTTCACTCTCCCTCCCACCTTCTCTCACTCCTTTTCTCTATCTCACTCCCTCTCTCCATTTTTTTCACCTCTATCTCATGCTTGTTCTCTGTAACCTCGCTTTATTTCTCTTACACTCTCCTTCTCTCTCTCTCCCTCCATTTCTTTCTATCTCTCTCTCTCTTTGTCTCTTTTTCTTGTTGTCACTCTCTTGTGCTCTTTTCTGATTCCCTTCCTCTTTCTCTCACACTCTTGTGCCCTCTCCTTCCCTCCCTCCTTCCCCTTCTCTATCACTAGCTCACTGTCCCCCTCTCTCAGTCTACCTCTCATCCATCTCTTTCTATTCAATCTCTTTTCTATCTTCCCCTCTCTTGCCTACTCCCTATACTCACTCCATCCCTACTCTCTTATCTCTCTCCCGTCTCTATATATTTACCCCCCTCTCTCCCTCTCTCAATTCTCTCTCCTCTCACAATCTCTTCTCTCTCATGCTCCCTCCCATTCTTTCTCTCACTATTTCTCTCTCACTTTTACCATTATACCCATCTTTACCTCGTTCTTTCACCCTGAC
>NW_018251692.1:6082-7904 GCF_001263595.1 Phalaenopsis equestris | reverse complement strand
CACTCTCACTTCCCTCCCCCTCTCTCTCTCCCTCCTATTTTTCTAGCAATACTCACTCTCCCTCAATCACACTCTCTAGCTCCTATGCTTACTCGTTCGCTCTCTCCTACTCTATTATTTATCTCTTTTGATCTTGCTAATCTTTTTCCTTTCTATTATTTATCTCTGTCCCTTTTTCTCCCACCCTTCCTCTTGTTTTCTCTCTCCAGTCCCTCTATATCACTCTCATTTTTTCAACCTCTCTTTATCTCTCTCTCTCTCACTCTCCATTTTTACCTCTTATATTTTCTCTCTACTCTCTCCTTCTCTTGGTCTCCCTCTCTCTCTTTCACTTTTTTGCTCACTCTATCTCTCGCACTCTTTCTTCTATTCTTGTCATACTCTCTTATCTCTATTAATAGTCTTCTCTCCATTTATCTTAATCTCTTCACTCTCCCTCTCTCCTTCTGTCACTCTCTTTCTCTGTCTTACACTCCCTCCCTCCATCTTTATTCACCTCTATCTCATGCTCGTTCTCTGTCACCATACTCTAATTCTCTCACACTCTCCTTCTCTCTCTCCCTCCATCTCTTTCTCAATTTCTCTCTTTGTCCCTTTTTCTTGTTATCACTCTCTCGTGCTCTTTTCTCATTCCCTTTCTCTTTCTCTCACTCTCCTTCCCTCTCTCCTTCCCTCCCTCCCTCCTTCCCCTTCTCTATCACTCGCTCACTCTCCCCCCTCTCTCACTCTGCCTCTTATCCCTCTCTTTCTATTCAATCTCTTCTCTATCTTTCTCTCTCTGCCATTCTCTATACTCTCTCCCTCCCTACTCTCTTATCTCTCCTGTCTCTATATATTTACCTCCCTCTCTCCCTCTCTCAATTCTCTCCCCTCTCACAATCTCTTCTCTCTCGCTCCCTCCTATGCTTTCTTTCACTTTTAGTCGCCCTATCCCCTTCTTTTCCTCGTTCTTCTCTCTGACCCTTTTTCAATCTCCAGCTTCCTCTCCCCTTTATAACTATCTTTAGTCTCTCCCTCTCTCATTTATCATTTAATTTCTTTCTCTTAACCTCCTTATTTGTTTCTCTATCTCTCCCTAATTACCTCTCTCATTCTCTCTCTTCCTCCCCCTTCCCTTTCTATCAAGCTTGCTCTCACCCACACACTCTCTCACTTGTTCCCGTTTTTCCTCTCTCTCTCAGGTGTGGTCTCACCTATTTTCCCTCTCTCCTTATATCTCTCTCTTTCTCTCCACTCTCTCTTCTCTTTTATGTATCATTTGTCCTTTCATGCTCTATCTTCTCTTTATATCTCTCACTCCCACTCTCTCTATCTCCTCCTCTCGCTCTATCTTCCTCATGGTCTCTTTTTTCTATTTATTATTTATCTCTACCTTTTTTCTCCCACCCTCCATCTTCTTATCCCCCACCCTCCATCTTCTTATCTCTCTCCCTCTATCTCACTTACCAAAATCACTTACCACTATCTTTCATCCCTTAGTCTCTCTTACTCCCTCTCTCTCTCGCTTGCTCGTTATTCTCTATCTATTTATCACCCTTTCGCTCTCGCTCTCTCTCTCTCTCTTTTCATCTCATTCTCTCTATTACTTTCTCTTCCTATCTCTCAAACTTTCTCTGCTCCTCCTGCTTTCTCCTCTCCCCTACCTCTCTTGCACTCTTACCCTTTGAATCACCCTTACTTTATCTCTTTGTTTTGCTCTCTCTTCTCTCTAGCTCTCTCTCTAGCTCTTCTTTCACTCTCCCTCTGCGTCATCCTCTCACACACTTTCTCCCTCCCATCCTCTCTCTACCCTCCCATCTCTACCTCCTCTCCTCTCCCTCCC
>NW_018251692.1:0-5900 GCF_001263595.1 Phalaenopsis equestris | reverse complement strand
ACTCTCTTCTATCTCATCTTTATCTCTCTCTTAACTAACTCTTTTTCTCTCTCGCTCTTCTCTTTCTCTCTACACCCTCCTCTCATCTATCTCTTCATCTCTCCTCACACACTCTCTCTCCCTCTCCATTTCTCTCTCTCCTTCCTCTCTTCCTCAATTCTCTCTTCTTTGTATCTCCCTCTCTCTGCCTTGCTCTCTCTCCAATGCTTATTCTCTCTCTTTGTCACAAGCTTTATCTTGCTCTCTCCCTTTCTCATTCTTTCTCTATTTGTATCGCTCTCTCTTCTTTTTTTGTGTGTCTTATTTGCTTACTCTATTTTACTCTCTTCTCTCTCATCTTTATCTCTCTCTTAACCAACTCTTTTTCTCTCTCCTTCTTCTCTTTCTCTCTAACCCTCCTCTCATCAATCTCTTCATCTCTCCGTGTCACAAGCTTTATCTTGTTCTCTCCCTTTCTCACTCTTTCTCTATTTGTATCGCTCTCTCTTCTTTTTTTGTGTCTTATTTGCTTACTCTATTTTACTCTCTTGTCTCTCATCTTTATCTCTCTCTTAACCAACTCTTTTTCTCTCTCCTTCTTCTCTTTTTCTCTAACCCTCCTCTCATCAATCTCTTCATCTCTCCGTGTCACAAGCTTTATCTTGTTCTCTCCCTTTCTCACTCTTTCTCTATTTGTATCGCTCTCTCTTCTTTTTTTGTGTCTTATTTGCTTACTCTATTTTACTCTCTTGTCTCTCATCTTTATCTCTCTCTTAACCAACTCTTTTTCTCTCTCCTTCTTCTCTTTTTCTCTAACCCTCCTCTCATCAATCTCTTCATCTCTCCGTGTCACAAGCTTTATCTTGTTCTCTCCCTTTCTCACTCTTTCTCTATTTGTATCGCTCTCTCTTCTTTTTTTGTGTCTTATTTGCTTACTCTATTTTACTCTCTTGTCTCTCATCTTTATCTCTCTCTTAACCAACTCTTTTTCTCTCTCCTTCTTCTCTTTTTCTCTAACCCTCCTCTCATCAATCTCTTCATCTCTCCGTGTCACAAGCTTTATCTTGTTCTCTCCCTTTCTCACTCTTTCTCTATTTGTATCGCTCTCTCTTCTTTTTTTGTGTCTTATTTGCTTACTCTATTTTACTCTCTTGTCTCTCATCTTTATCTCTCTCTTAACCAACTCTTTTTCTCTCTCCTTCTTCTCTTTCTCTCTAACCCTCCTCTCATCAATCTCTTCATCTCTCCGTGTCACAAGCTTTATCTTGTTCTCTCCCTTTCTCACTCTTTCTCTATTTGTATCGCTCTCTCTTCTTTTTTTGTGTCTTATTTGCTTACTCTATTTTACTCTCTTGTCTCTCATCTTTATCTCTCTCTTAACCAACTCTTTTTCTCTCTCCTTCTTCTCTTTCTCTCTAACCCTCCTCTCATCAATCTCTTCATCTCTCCGTGTCACAAGCTTTATCTTGTTCTCTCCCTTTCTCACTCTTTCTCTATTTGTATCGCTCTCTCTTCTTTTTTTGTGTCTTATTTGCTTACTCTATTTTACTCTCTTGTCTCTCATCTTTATCTCTCTCTTAACCAACTCTTTTTCTCTCTCCTTCTTCTCTTTCTCTCTAACCCTCCTCTCATCAATCTCTTCATCTCTCCGTGTCACAAGCTTTATCTTGTTCTCTCCCTTTCTCACTCTTTCTCTATTTGTATCGCTCTCTCTTCTTTTTTTGTGTCTTATTTGCTTACTCTATTTTACTCTCTTGTCTCTCATCTTTATCTCTCTCTTAACCAACTCTTTTTCTCTCTCCTTCTTCTCTTTCTCTCTAACCCTCCTCTCATCAATCTCTTCATCTCTCCGTGTCACAAGCTTTATCTTGTTCTCTCCCTTTCTCACTCTTTCTCTATTTGTATCGCTCTCTCTTCTTTTTTTGTGTCTTATTTGCTTACTCTATTTTACTCTCTTGTCTCTCATCTTTATCTCTCTCTTAACCAACTCTTTTTCTCTCTCCTTCTTCTCTTTCTCTCTAACCCTCCTCTCATCAATCTCTTCATCTCTCCGTGTCACAAGCTTTATCTTGTTCTCTCCCTTTCTCACTCTTTCTCTATTTGTATCGCTCTCTCTTCTTTTTTTGTGTCTTATTTGCTTACTCTATTTTACTCTCTTGTCTCTCATCTTTATCTCTCTCTTAACCAACTCTTTTTCTCTCTCCTTCTTCTCTTTCTCTCTAACCCTCCTCTCATCAATCTCTTCATCTCTCCGTGTCACAAGCTTTATCTTGTTCTCTCCCTTTCTCACTCTTTCTCTATTTGTATCGCTCTCTCTTCTTTTTTTGTGTCTTATTTGCTTACTCTATTTTACTCTCTTGTCTCTCATCTTTATCTCTCTCTTAACCAACTCTTTTTCTCTCTCCTTCTTCTCTTTCTCTCTAACCCTCCTCTCATCAATCTCTTCATCTCTCCGTGTCACAAGCTTTATCTTGTTCTCTCCCTTTCTCACTCTTTCTCTATTTGTATCGCTCTCTCTTCTTTTTTTGTGTCTTATTTGCTTACTCTATTTTACTCTCTTGTCTCTCATCTTTATCTCTCTCTTAACCAACTCTTTTTCTCTCTCCTTCTTCTCTTTCTCTCTAACCCTCCTCTCATCAATCTCTTCATCTCTCCGTGTCACAAGCTTTATCTTGTTCTCTCCCTTTCTCACTCTTTCTCTATTTGTATCGCTCTCTCTTCTTTTTTTGTGTCTTATTTGCTTACTCTATTTTACTCTCTTGTCTCTCATCTTTATCTCTCTCTTAACCAACTCTTTTTCTCTCTCCTTCTTCTCTTTCTCTCTAACCCTCCTCTCATCAATCTCTTCATCTCTCCGTGTCACAAGCTTTATCTTGTTCTCTCCCTTTCTCACTCTTTCTCTATTTGTATCGCTCTCTCTTCTTTTTTTGTGTCTTATTTGCTTACTCTATTTTACTCTCTTGTCTCTCATCTTTATCTCTCTCTTAACCAACTCTTTTTCTCTCTCCTTCTTCTCTTTCTCTCTAACCCTCCTCTCATCAATCTCTTCATCTCTCCGTGTCACAAGCTTTATCTTGTTCTCTCCCTTTCTCACTCTTTCTCTATTTGTATCGCTCTCTCTTCTTTTTTTGTGTCTTATTTGCTTACTCTATTTTACTCTCTTGTCTCTCATCTTTATCTCTCTCTTAACCAACTCTTTTTCTCTCTCCTTCTTCTCTTTCTCTCTAACCCTCCTCTCATCAATCTCTTCATCTCTCCGTGTCACAAGCTTTATCTTGTTCTCTCCCTTTCTCACTCTTTCTCTATTTGTATCGCTCTCTCTTCTTTTTTTGTGTCTTATTTGCTTACTCTATTTTACTCTCTTGTCTCTCATCTTTATCTCTCTCTTAACCAACTCTTTTTCTCTCTCCTTCTTCTCTTTCTCTCTAACCCTCCTCTCATCAATCTCTTCATCTCTCCGTGTCACAAGCTTTATCTTGTTCTCTCCCTTTCTCACTCTTTCTCTATTTGTATCGCTCTCTCTTCTTTTTTTGTGTCTTATTTGCTTACTCTATTTTACTCTCTTGTCTCTCATCTTTATCTCTCTCTTAACCAACTCTTTTTCTCTCTCCTTCTTCTCTTTCTCTCTAACCCTCCTCTCATCAATCTCTTCATCTCTCCGTGTCACAAGCTTTATCTTGTTCTCTCCCTTTCTCACTCTTTCTCTATTTGTATCGCTCTCTCTTCTTTTTTTGTGTCTTATTTGCTTACTCTATTTTACTCTCTTGTCTCTCATCTTTATCTCTCTCTTAACCAACTCTTTTTCTCTCTCCTTCTTCTCTTTCTCTCTAACCCTCCTCTCATCAATCTCTTCATCTCTCCGTGTCACAAGCTTTATCTTGTTCTCTCCCTTTCTCACTCTTTCTCTATTTGTATCGCTCTCTCTTCTTTTTTTGTGTCTTATTTGCTTACTCTATTTTACTCTCTTGTCTCTCATCTTTATCTCTCTCTTAACCAACTCTTTTTCTCTCTCCTTCTTCTCTTTCTCTCTAACCCTCCTCTCATCAATCTCTTCATCTCTCCGTGTCACAAGCTTTATCTTGTTCTCTCCCTTTCTCACTCTTTCTCTATTTGTATCGCTCTCTCTTCTTTTTTTGTGTCTTATTTGCTTACTCTATTTTACTCTCTTGTCTCTCATCTTTATCTCTCTCTTAACCAACTCTTTTTCTCTCTCCTTCTTCTCTTTCTCTCTAACCCTCCTCTCATCAATCTCTTCATCTCTCCGTGTCACAAGCTTTATCTTGTTCTCTCCCTTTCTCACTCTTTCTCTATTTGTATCGCTCTCTCTTCTTTTTTTGTGTCTTATTTGCTTACTCTATTTTACTCTCTTGTCTCTCATCTTTATCTCTCTCTTAACCAACTCTTTTTCTCTCTCCTTCTTCTCTTTCTCTCTAACCCTCCTCTCATCAATCTCTTCATCTCTCCGTGTCACAAGCTTTATCTTGTTCTCTCCCTTTCTCACTCTTTCTCTATTTGTATCGCTCTCTCTTCTTTTTTTGTGTCTTATTTGCTTACTCTATTTTACTCTCTTGTCTCTCATCTTTATCTCTCTCTTAACCAACTCTTTTTCTCTCTCCTTCTTCTCTTTCTCTCTAACCCTCCTCTCATCAATCTCTTCATCTCTCCGTGTCACAAGCTTTATCTTGTTCTCTCCCTTTCTCACTCTTTCTCTATTTGTATCGCTCTCTCTTCTTTTTTTGTGTCTTATTTGCTTACTCTATTTTACTCTCTTGTCTCTCATCTTTATCTCTCTCTTAACCAACTCTTTTTCTCTCTCCTTCTTCTCTTTCTCTCTAACCCTCCTCTCATCAATCTCTTCATCTCTCCGTGTCACAAGCTTTATCTTGTTCTCTCCCTTTCTCACTCTTTCTCTATTTGTATCGCTCTCTCTTCTTTTTTTGTGTCTTATTTGCTTACTCTATTTTACTCTCTTGTCTCTCATCTTTATCTCTCTCTTAACCAACTCTTTTTCTCTCTCCTTCTTCTCTTTCTCTCTAACCCTCCTCTCATCAATCTCTTCATCTCTCCGTGTCACAATCTAATTTCTTTATCTTTCTTTTATATCTCATGTTATCCTTCCCCCTCTCTTTCTCTCTCACTATTACTCATTATTTCTTCTCATATTCTCCACCTCTTTGTTTCTCTCCTAAAATCTTTGCTATCATTCCCTCTCTCTCTTCCCTCCCCATCACTCTATCCCTCTTTCGATCTTTCTCTCTTTATCCTTGCACTTCCTCTCTCTCATTCTCTCTTGCTCTGTCTCTCTTTTTTCCCTTGGTCTCTCTTTCTCCATCTCTCTTTGTCTCTCACTTAATGTTCATTCTTCTCTCACCTTCTTTTGCTCTTTTTAATTGCCCATCTCTCTCCCCCATTCTCTGTATCCCTCTTCTGTCATCTCTCTATCCTGTGTAGTCTTCTGTCCCTCTCCCTCATATTATTCCTCTAGCTTTCTCATCTGTCATCCTCTTTTACTCATTCTTACGATCAATCCCTCTCTCTCTAATCCCTCTCCCTCTTTTTCTCTCATGATCTCTTTCATCTCATTCTTCCTTTCTATATGTCTCTCACTTCTCTCTTTGCTTTCATTCCCTTTAGTTGCTCACCTTTACTCTCTCACTCTCTTTGCTTCACTAATTCTTTCTCACTTTCTCACACTCTCTCTCTTTCTTACTCACCTTTTCTCCCTCCCTCTCTCTCTCCATCCCTCCCTCCCTCTTTCCCCTCTTATTTTTTCCTCTCTTCCTCTCTCCCTCTCACTACCTTTCACTTATTTATGTCTTCCAATATTGCTTCATTCCCTCCCTCCTTCCTTCCATCTTAAACAGCTTCCACACTCTCATGTATTAATTTATTTTCCTCTCTTTACTCTCATTTTTATTTCC
>NW_018251691.1:8278-8667 GCF_001263595.1 Phalaenopsis equestris | reverse complement strand
AAATAGCTTAGAAGATGTGAGGATTTAAGTCGTGACAAACAAAAACCTCGAAATACTAAAATAAGTTAAGGCTTGTACTGTATAGCAGAGCCATACAAAAATATAAGATAATTGAGGATTTATGTTGCACTAGGAGGACAACCTAAAAATCCTATGGCTTGTTGTTTAATTCTAGGAAAAGATATGTTGTTGTAGATCGATATTGTTGTAGATTGCTATGATGAGTTTAAGTTTTCTAGGGTGTCCATTTATGATGTTAAATCAGGAGGCCCTATGGTTGTAGTTCTTAAATTTTATGAGGGATGTTGAAGTTGATTAGAGCAACACCGGTTAAGTTTCTACGGTTCCCTCATTCCGGTACCAATATTTTTTGTTGGATTCACTTAATC
>NW_018251691.1:0-8127 GCF_001263595.1 Phalaenopsis equestris | reverse complement strand
TGTGATGTTAGTGATTAAATTTTGAGTTGTCTTATATTTTGAATGTTGCGGCGGTGAATTTTATCTTGGTTGATTTTAGTTTTGGTTTTGATTTTGGTTTTGATTTTGTGGTTGTCCTGAAAGTTTTAGTTTTCATGTAGGATGACATCATTATTTAGTATGCAAGTTTGTGTTAACATCAAAATTACAGTATGAAAGTATAAGAAAGACATTGTTGTAAACTGTAAAAGTGGACCTGGGGAGTCTTCTCGTTTCACCACCTGAAACTCAAAATACAAGTTATGGCATTTTATATGAAGCAGGAAAGTAAAGTTTTAGTGACCTACCTAAACCTAGGTCATATCTTGGTGGGTCCCTATTAATTTGGTTAAGGATGATTTTTGTTAAGCAAAATATATTACGTTTAGTGGACTTCCGAGGTATCCAACAAATCTAAAGAAAGAAGCAGGTCCATGTTTCCCTCTCACTGCCTTGTGAAAAGTCTCGAGCTCTTTTTAAACATATTATGTTGCTTTATAACCCATCATGTAAATACCTTTAATGCTCAATGCACATTGATGTTTCAATTATCCCTAAGGTAATTATCACTTGTGATTTAATTTGAAAATTATGTGGGTGATGACCCTTAAAAATGACAAGTTAATTTTATTAAGACACTCAGCCAACTTTCTAACATTGGATTGTAGTGTTTTAAAGTGTTTAAACTCTATGTTCAGTTTTATAATCCTCTTTTAACCAAACTTGATTTAGCTTAGGTTACTACTAAGCCCTTAAGGTTTTGGTGGATGTCTTAGTCATATATTGCGGAAGTGATTGAATTTTAAGTGATGATGATTCATTTTCAAAACACTTAAATGTCGTTTGAGCATCAAGTAGGGGTGTTAAATTAGTGAGTTATCAACTTCCAAAGTCATACCCCTAAGTCTAGGATCATTTAGTTAAGTAGACTTCCAAATTTTAATAATTTATGGAAATTACAAATTTATCCTTTAATTATGAAAGAGTGAGGTTGGTTTCTACCAATTAATACCCTTGTATTTCAATCATCCAAATATGTTGATTAGGATCAAAGGTTACCCATTTCCCTTTCTTGAATTAAACCTAAATGTTAATTAAGGACAAATTTCCAAAATTACACTTTTGCCCCTAAGGCTCTATCACTTGATAATTTATCAAATTCAATCCATACAACTATGGAATTTTTATCCCACCTCACTCTTGGGTCAATTAAAACATCAGAGGAGAAAATGTGATTTTTCAAAATTTAATTTAATTTACATATTTATTTTAATGCAAAAATGAGATTTTTAAAAGAAAATTCCATAACCAAGGAAAAGCCTAATCCCTTTAAATTTTTACTGGAAGTAGGCTTATACTAGAGAAGAATTGGGGCTCAATTTCAAATTTTATTGAGTGATATTTGAATTTTAAGAATTATTTTAAGTTCGGAAGTATTTATTAATTGAAAAATATTTTAAATGTGGAAAATTAAGTTTTTTATTTTTATTAAATCTTTAAAATTTCAAGGAACCCAGAAAAATAAATTTTACATTTTTTTTTTATTTTTCTTTGATATATTAGAATTATTTTAGTGAAAATTCATTTTTTAGCCTTTTTTTACGAGCTCTTTTTAAACATATTATGTTTCTTTATAACCCATCCTGTAAATACCTTTAATGCTCAATGCACATTGATGTTTCAATTATCCCTAAGGTAATTATCACTTGTGATTTAATTTGTAAATTATGTGGGTGATGACCCTTAAAAATGACAAGTTAATGTTAGTAAGACACTCAGCCAACTTTCTAACATGGGATTGTAGTGTTTTAAAGTGTTTAAACTCTATGTTCACTTTTCTAATCCTCTTTTAACCAAACTTGATTAAGCTTAGGTTACTACTAAGCCCTCAAGGGGAGTTCTCTGAAAATCAATTTGATTTATTAAATGAGCTCCAAATATTTTGAAATTTTTAGTGGGAGTTCTCTGAACTTCAAATCATAGTGGAGATTAAAAATTAAGTCATTCAAATATTTGTGTCACCCAAAATAATTTTCTTTGTGTTTTAGGGTGGAGATTAAAAATTAAGTCATTCAAATATTTTTTTTCACCCAAAATAATTTTCTTTTTGTGTTAGGGTTGGTGGAAATTAAGTGCATTCTTAATGACTTAACCCATGAAATATTTTCTAAAGGGTTCTCTGGTCATATCAAACCTTTCAAAATTTTCTTAGATTTTTTTCATGAAACATGCTAATTATTATGATTAGTTTCTGCAAATAATAGACATAAAGTTGAAAAATATGGATCTCTGTCAAGAGATATCCTCTGACTTTGGAAAAATCAAGGAATGTTTCCTAAGATAGAGGCAACAACAAACAAAGATAGAGACAACAACATGCTAAAATTTCAAGCCATGGTGAAATGTCTATATGCATGGAGAATCAAAAGACTCAAAATAATGTTTAATTGTTGAAAAATAATACATGCATCAAATGGACTTCAAATTATTTCCACATTTTTCTCCTCTGTTCACTGAGCAAGAGAGTATTTTTTTTTTATTTTTGTGATTTTTATACAACAAGATATGAATTTTTGAAGTTAGGGCTATTTATTTAAATAAAAAAATACCATTTATTTAAACGCGCAGTGCCATGTCAACCTACGACGGCTCCGAAACTTCACGCGGTGCGCTCTCATTCGACGCTGCCATCCACCTCAGCGATGACTTGGCCCGCGGTTCGTGTAAGAAGACACTGTCCAGCTAGATCTCATCCATTGATGAGATAAACGCATGATCGAACGACTCCCCGTCATCATCCCCAGTGCCTTAGCCCGAGAACCATTCATTTTCAAAGCTTAATATCTCACTCATTTCATAACCAAATAAATTGTATGTGTAGTTTGTTTCTAAATTCTCATCTAAGAGTGACGAATACATCCATACGGTAATCATGCAATTAAATTTAGCCTAATCAAATGGAGAATCAAAATAGGCTTGGGAAGAGGGGAAGTTCACTACCTTTGCTCTGAGAAGGGAAGCTTCAATCAGAGGTGTTCGACATGTTAGTGGAGGTCCAAGGAGGCTAGGGGTTAATCCTCTTGCTGTGGTGAAAGGCCTAGGTATGAATTTGACCAAGCTCAATTTCAGGTGTTGGTCTAGAGTTATGCTAGGATCTCTATGAAAGGGGGATTTGATGGAGCTTCTCCTTCTTTAGTTGTGGTGAAAATGTGGGTTAATTTAATTTGAGTTTTATGGACTGTGGACGTGTGCTGAGCTCTGTCCTGGTTTTTGGCAGAAGTTTGAGCTCAAAATTGAGCTTCCACAGTGGGAATCAGTGGGGGAAAATAGTTGGCTTGAGCTGAGGAGGTCTCAAAGAGTCTCTGGGAGCAATTTAGAGGGGTCTCTCTAAGAAATTTTCAGCACTCCCTTCATGGTCGTGGAGGTGAGCTTTTTATAAAAATGGCTTAAGGCTTGCTACCATGGCCAATGAGGGGGTGAAAAGTGATGCTTAGGTGGAGAGCAGAGAGGATCTAACATTTAATTTGGATGAGGTAGCCTCTAGGTTTGAAATGGATTTGCTTCCATGAAGGTGGCTCACGATTTTGGTGTTTTCTGGCCACTATTCCAATTGGCCAGGCCATGGGAGGTGGCCAGAGGGTTCAGGGACCTCAAAGGAATCTGTCACAACAATTAAATGGGTTTGGGCTTCATTTTGGCAAAAAAATTCTTAAGCTGAAGAAATTTTGGAAACCAAATCTCTTAAATTAGGGGATCTTTGGTCCATGGCTTAGCTTAGGTGGTTTTATGAAGTTTAGACTGGTCACTAGGGTCCAACGAATCGCTGTGGAGTTATTAATTTGGTGGCTTTGGGGTGGTTAAGCTAACTTTAGTGCATGAGTCCAATGTGGGTTCAAATGGCCAATACTTGGGTTTGGGCTAGGCTAGACATGACCTTGAGCGCAATTTATTGATCAAAATTGTGTAGACGATTGTAACGAAAATTTTTGGTGAAGGATTTAAATGATTTTGAGTTGAATTGGAGGGTCAATTTTGAGGATTTTTGAACTTTGGTCAGTTTGGGCATGTTGGGATAGACTTGGGTCTAGATTGCGCTAGGCTTCAAATTTGGCTCAATTGAATGGTAAAAATGATCAAGGTAGATGTTATAAATATTTTTCATGATGGAATGGAATGTTAAGGCAATCAATTTGGTGAAATTTGGAGGCATAGCCAATTTGGGGCAAATTTTGGATTTTTGGATTTAGGTTGAAATTAAATGAAATTGTGGTTGGGGATTTTTGGATTTAGGTTGAAATTAAATGAATTTGTGGCTTCACCAAGGCCAATTGAAGAACAATTTTGATGTTTAGGAATGTTATGAAGAGTTTAAAAACATGAATTATGGAAAATTGAGTGGGATATGAGTTTAATTTGGTGAGATTAGGTCATGTGGCCAAAATTGGGGCTTTTATTTAGATCAAAATTGGGCTAAAATAATGGGCCAATTGGGCTTGGATTTGGTTTAAATTGTTCATATGGAAGGTGAATTTTATTTTTATGATTGAAATTGGGGGAAAATTGGGGAAAAATTGGACCAATTTGATGGACATTTGAGGTGGATTTGGGGAGATTGGGCCTTTAAAGACAATTTTAGGGGTTCTGGTCAAAGTGGTCACAATGGCCAAATTGGGTCATGTGGTAGTTGAGAAAAGGGAAATTAGGAGTATTTGGAATATTTTAAGAATTTTTGGAACATTTGGAATTTTGGGCTTAGGAGGGGTACTTTGGTAATTTGGTAATTTTTGGTGATTTTGGGTAATTTGGGTATTTCAAAAGGTTTGACCCCATTTGGGTCCTTTATGTACTGGTCTTAGCTAAACCCTAGCCTTGGGCTAGTGGGTTTAGGGGACCAACTACATGAGTATCCTAAAAGCATCAAGGGATCAAAGTCAAGAAATTTTGGTTTGTGCTTGTGAGTGGTGAGCGAGGTGATTGTAGGTAAGTGCCTTAGCTCTAGACCAACACCCAGGGCCAACACTAAAGTCCAAAAGTCCTATAGGAACTCTTCTTGAGCTCGCCCATAGTGACCCCTCTCTTGGGCCAGTGGGTTTAGGGGACCATCTACATGAGTATCCTAAAAGCATCAAGGGATCAAAGTCGAGAAATTTTGGTTTGTGCATGTGAGTGGTGAGTGAGGTGATTGTAGGTGAGTGCCTTAGCTCTAGACCAACACCGAGGGCCAACACTAAAGTCCAACAGTCCTATAGGAACTCTTCTTGAGATCCCCCATAGTGACCCCTCTTACTAAGTGCTAGTGGTTTGGACCAATATGTAGAACTTCAAGTTGAGTAAAGAGGAGTTTAGAATTTCTAATGGTGAGGGTTCCTTTTTTAGTTGTCTAGGAATAATCAACAGGAAGTCCTATGGCTAGATCTTAGGCTACTAAAGAGGAAAACTAGACCTCAACCAAAAATGAGGTCAACAGTCCAACTAGCGCTTAAGCACTGGGCCTCTAGCGCTTAGGCGCGGCCTTCTCTATTTAACCGGCGCTTAAGCGTCGGATCTGACGCTTAGGCACCAAATCTTTTTTGCACATTTTTCACCTTTTTGCTCCAAATTTTATCCTTTTTCACTCCTTTAAGCATTTTTGACCTATTTTTCACCTTTTTTACCTGTATCTGCAAGAAAAACACAAAAATACTTTCCATTAAAGCGCATATCTTAAAAAAAGGTATAAAAATGTGTCTAAAAATACTATATATTTTAGGTGTATCAGAGACAGAAAGGCTCCAATGGCTCCAATGGCCAATTGGATTGGTGCCACCTAGATGGGTTTAATTTTAGGTTTTTTCCTAGGTGAGGCTCTTGGATTTGGGTTTTTTGGCAGCCAAGGTGGCTGGCTGGCCAGGTTCAGGTCACCATCCCACTAAGGATGATCAAAGGTGGGCTAATGTACAACCAATTGGGTTTATGCATGGGTAAGGGTGATTAATTGAAGTGTAAAGAGATATTAGGCTAGTTTGGGTCAACCATGGGTCTAGCCCCATTGGAAAGGGCTTGGGTGGCTCCCCATGGCTGACAAAGATCAGGTGAGCCAGTTGAAATGGTGTGGAGAAGTCCCCATCCATTAGATTTGGCTAAACATGGATTAGAGTGTATCATTAAGAGGGCTAAAAATTTTTAAAAGAGCTTGAAAGTGGCTCCTCCTTTTGCCATTAATAGCTTGGTGAGGTGGGAAAGGCTCATATGGCTCACCTATGGCTTGGGGATGGCTCCATGGCTTGTCCTTGGCTTGGCCAATTTGCATGAGAAGGGATTTTTTAATTTATGTGGTATTTTTGTGGAGTTTGTATGAGACTTGATTTGGAATGATTTGATAATGGATTTAAAACTTAGGAAATGATTTTTATTAAATGGACGATGAGGAGAAAATTTGTCATGTCGGCTTTTAATTGAATCTTAGGCTTTTCTAATGACTTAAGGGCTTGGGCTTTTAAAATTGGGGGTGAATTTGGGCTAAATTTTAAGTCAACTAAAAGTTTAATTTGTTTTATGGAGATTTCATGAAGATTTTTGAAAGGATTTCAAGTGATTTTGAATTGAATTAGAAGGTCAATTTGGTGGAATTTGGACAGAGTCAATTTGGGGATTTTGTGTTAGACTTGGGTTTGGGTGAGCTTGAGCTTGCAATTGGGTCAAATATTTAGTTTCAATTAGTATTAAAAATTTTTAATTTTGGTTTGGAATTGAAATTGGGCAAGATTGGGGTCAATTGGCTTGACATTAGGGCTAATTTGGGGAAATTGGGTTTTTTAGGGCAATTTGGGGCTTTTGGTCAAAATGGGTCAAATTGGTCAAATTGGGTTCATGTGATGATTCAAAATTGAAATTGGAAATATTTAGGACGAGTTTGTAAATTTTAGGAGTTTTTTGGAATTTTTTGCGATTTTTGGGTCATGAGGGTCATTTTGGTAATTTTTGACAATTTTGAGGTACTTAGGGAATTTGGTGATTTTGGTCAATTTGTGTGGTAGGGAATGGTTTGAAAATGACTTTTGGACAAATTTGGGTGTTTTGGGAAATTTTTGGAATTTTGGCAAAAATTAGGGTTCCAATGGGTATTTTGGTAATTTTGATGAAAGTTTTGGGTAGGATGGGAAAGTAAGCCATGAAGCAATGTCAAACTAATAAGAGCCATATGAGGATTCATTTTGGATGTTCAATATGTTGGTCCTAACCCTCTTATCCAAGGGCTAGGGGTTTAAGTCCATCCATATGAGCTTTCCAAAAGATTAGGACCAACATGTGCAACTTCAAGTTGAGGAAAGACGAGTTTAGAATTTCTAATGGTAAGGGTTCCTTTTCTATTCCTCTAGGAATAATTAACAAGAAAGTCCTATGGCTAGACCCTAGGCTACTAAGGAGGAAACTAGACCTCAACTAGAAGTGAGATCAACAAATGGACCTCCAATATGTGTGGGGTGTTGGGCAAGCACACCGTGTGTATTGGCATTGACCAAAGAGATGAACAATACCAACACATACATCTAAGCCAACATGGTTAGAACAGAAAGTAAACTTGGATGATGGATGTTTCTACTGGGGAATTAGCAAGTGAATATCCGAGAGAAACAGAGGATTCAAAACTCTCACAGGGATTAGAAGGAAAGGAACTCTGAAAATGACTGCGACGATCACGCGATCATGATAAAGATTCAATTTCAATTTGATTGTTAGAAAACTTTGATTTTAATTGCAATAGTTTTGGAGGATGGGAATCAGAATTTAGGTGCTGACCCCAAAAAGAAAATTAGAATTTTGGTTCCGACCTCGAAAAGACAGAATTAGAATTTAGGTACTGACCCTGAGATGGAAATTGAAATTTAGGTACCAACCCCAGAATGAGAATCAGATGCCTTACTCCATTTAAGCTGGTCATATACTGATTTTGAAAGATGAGAATAGAACACCTTACTCTATTTAAGGTGGTCTCATACCTATCTCCAAATATTAGAATAGGATGTTAAGATCCAATTAAGGTGGTCTCATACCTATCTTCAAAGATTTGAGTCAAGAATCAGATGTTTTTCTCCATTTAAGGTGGTCTTAGACTGATCTCAAAGAATG
>NW_018251690.1:0-487 GCF_001263595.1 Phalaenopsis equestris | reverse complement strand
CTCTAATGGGCATAGTCAGCAATGAAGAAAAGAAGTGACTACCCTCACTATTGAGGGTGACCACTCATAATGACGTGTCACGTAAGGGTAAAAATGTGATAACAGAACAAGATCCGATGGAGGGGCCCAGCCGACTGCCCTCCATGATAGCTACTATAGCTACTCCAGTTCCAGTGAGGGGCTTAATAGCTGCCCATAGTGAACAACTACCAAATACTCCACTTCGCAGAACGCAACGCAGAAATGCAAGCCAAAAGAAACAGAGAGCCTTTTTTGGATAATAGCGCAAGCGCCAAAGAAACGTGAGCGATTTTCTTACCCCCATTTCTGAGGGACATATATACGATCCAGATATCTACATATTTACGATCCAGAGCTGAGAGAAACTTCTACCAGCCTGCCTACTACAGATGAAGAATTAGAATTTCTGACAGGATCAGATGTACACCCAGTCCTAGATATCTTGTGTAGAGGTTGCCCAACATGC
>NW_018251689.1:6199-7673 GCF_001263595.1 Phalaenopsis equestris | reverse complement strand
GAACTTTCAAGCACACTTAAAAAAGTCTCAACTTCATTCTTTTATAAATCACCAAGAGGAGCATTAATAACTCTTCAAAATGTGTCTCAATTCAATGTATTCTCCAAAAGATGGCTGATACACCAAAAATATATTCATTTTTAGACCCATATTTTATACTTATTTTTTATGATATTGCACTTTAATGGAAGGTATTTTGATATTTTCTTGCATATTGTTGATTTTTAAAAAAAATGAAGTAAATCGTCACATAACTGCCTTCGGCGCTTAAGCGCGGGGCCTCTGGCACTTAGGCGCGGCCTTCTTTGTTTCAATGACACTTAAGCGCCGGATCTGGCGCTTAGGCGCCAAAATACTTTAGCATAACTTTCATCTTTTTGCTCTAAATTTGATCCTTTTTCACTCCTTTTAGCATTTTTCACCTTTTTTACTTGTACTTGAAATAAAACTACACAAATACTTACAATTAAAGCACAATATATAAAAAATAGGTCTACAATTGTGTCTAAAAACTCTATATATTTTAGGTGTATCAAAATCCCCTAAACTTAAAATGTTACTTGTGCTCAAGTGACACTTCAATCTTTAAAAACTAAACAAGTATGATATGTATATGAGTTTCTTTAGGAGTTACTAAAATTTAGATTTAGAAATATAGTAGATCAATTTAGAAAAAATAATTAGTAACTTAAAGTTTAGAAATTTTTAATGTTAAAAAATATGAAAATATGAGTTCCTATCTAATTCAGAAATATTGTAGCTTTTTCAAATCTAGAATTTAGATCTTTTATTTTCTCCACTTAAAAATTTTTATTAAAAATAATTTTATTTATTATATTATATCCCTAAGCTTAAGAGTTTCTCAAATTTTATACTTTAAAAATTTCAGATGTGGAACCAATTTTTGATTAGGCACTGTCCTGAAACATCTCCTCCCTTACTTTTTTTCCTTCTTTTCTTTTTCAATTTCTTTTTATTTTCTTTTCTTTTCTCTTACTTTTCTTTTTAAGGCAATGATTACTATATCTGTGTAAGCCTTTAATGGTTTTGGATTTCCGCTTCTGCTTTCCTAAAGCAAAGTCCTAATATAAATATTTTACTTAAAAATATAATAATAGTTTTGAAAATTATTTTTAACAAAAGAAATTTAAGTATTAAAAATAGAAGTCTAAATTTCTAAATTTTTCAAAAATACAATTTTTCTGACTGAAGATAATTATACTAGATTTAACATTTTTTAAACTAAAATTTTAACTGAAAGTTTTTCTTCATTACTCAAAATTTTAACTAAATTTTCTTACTCATTTCTATAATAAAATTTACTTCCCTAATATAACTTCATATACATGTTCATTTTTTTTAAATCAAATTCACTTGTAGCACATTTGAGAACAAATAAAATTGAAGTTTTGAAAATATTTTTCATCCCCCCCAAACTTAAATTTTTAACAAGATTAAATAGTTTAACAACAAA
>NW_018251689.1:2617-6160 GCF_001263595.1 Phalaenopsis equestris | reverse complement strand
AGAAATTTTTATACCCTAATTATACAAGTATAAAACTAAAAACATGAGTAAGATTAATTTTTGATCAATTTTCTATCATTTTCATTTAAACCCAACATGTAGAGATTCAATAGACTTCTAATTAGTGGGTACAAACATAAAAACAAATTAACACACTAACTTTGATTTCCAGTCTCAACCTAAAAATAAACACACTAATAAGATAAAAGAAAAATACAGGGTAGCAGTTTTCTAAGTTTAAAATTTAAAAGTAAAGTTAGCAAGATTTTCAAGTTTTCACAAGAAATTAAAATAAGTTCAATCCTTAACTAACTAACACAATAATCAACACATTTCAATAATTACTACCTTAGAATTTAAAGCAAAATACTAAAAAAATCAACACATATTACAAACATCAAAATAAATAACTCAGTCCTCCTCCTCATCATCATCAGAATCACCGCTATTCCAGACATTTGTAGACTCATAATAAGGGTATCTAGGATATGGAGGAAATTGCACTCTTGGGTTACCCTTAATGAGGTTTTCTAGAGATGAATGAAATTTCTCTTCATAATCACTTTTTCTTCTATTATACCCATCAATATGACCTGCAAAGCTTTCTAATTTTCTTGCCTTATCTGTGGTATAGTTGATATTGTCCATCATACTCTGTAATAGTTGAATTTAAGTTTTTGAAGACTCTCCTCTAGAAGTAGAAGCTCGTGAGGTAGATGGTCAAGATGTAGAAACAACAGAGGTAGAAGCAACAAACGTTACCATTCCATAACTCCTTGAAAATCCTCCTCTCCAGCCAAAAGTAGAATGCTCTGAATATGACTTTACATTAACAGTTGTTATTGGCTTTAGAGGCAACAATACTTCTCCCAGCTATCATATCTCACTCCAACCTGCTCACATAAAGAAAAAAATTAAGGAATCAAATCCCAGACCTACAATAGTAGCGGTAGTGGTGGAACTGATGATAGTCTGATGGTAGTCTGATAGATCAAAGCTCCAATGTTGATGAACTTCCCTTCCTAAATACAATAGTAACGTTGCTCTCTCTCTATGGTAACTTTGCTGAGATGATTTCTAGGTAATTGACGGGCTGAAATAAAATAGTGGCATGCCTTCGAAGGTGCACTCAACTTTGAACTTTGAGGTGGAAAAGTTGATGGAAAAGTTGACTCTTCTTTCATTTATAATTTTCTAGAGCCCTCTTCCAAAAGTCAAATAAGAAAAATCTCATCTAGCTCTTTCTCAATAAGACTATAATTCACATAAAAATACAAAGTATCAAGTGGTAGATGATAAAACATATTGATTACCTCCAGTAAAAAAGGTACCAATTTTCTTCTAACCATGACTGATCGTCTTCAGCCTCGGGTAGGTTAGCCATTGTAGGCGAACGATCATATATTCTATGAATCCACATGGATTTTTGAAACATCGCTCCTGAATAAGTTTTCGTGATTGCAGAGCATCACTATACCTATCTTGAGCTTTTGAAATCACAAACTTACTAGAATCAAAGTGGCTTTTTCCTTTGCGCCTCTTCATTCTTGGTGTCATTCTACAAATTTTATAAAATTCAACAATAACTTCAAAAATCAAGTCTAATACACCTCAACTCCTATAAGTATAAACTACACTTTCTATGCAATTTTCATAGATTTTTTCTCATTTCTCACCATGAATAGTGATTTTTCATGCTCTTCTAAATGTGCTCAAAATACATGGTAAAAATCCAAAATCTTTACGTAGAAGTGAAGATCTTACCTCAAGAAATCAATCTACCAAATTTTTTTCAATTCCATCAAGAAATCTCCACAAATTGGCTTGCTCTAGACTTCCAAATCACAAAATCGAGAGGTTGAAGGTGATGGAAAGAGTAAAATTTGTGATTTTTAGGGTTATTTTTCACTTTTAACCTTCACAAACCAGTTTTCATGAACCACAATTTTCGTGAACCGGTGCTTAAGCATGGATAAATGGTGCTTAGGGTGAACCGGTGCTTAAGCATGGATAAGTGGTGCTTAGATGCATGCCTCTCGAGTTACATTGCACTTAAATGCGAGAATGTGGCGCTTAGGTGCCAATGCACAATTTTGGATATTTTTGACTTAAATAAAATTCACTATTAGCCTAAGTATACCACCCCTGAATGGTTTCATAACACTAAAATGACTATTTTCCTCTCCTTTAACTGTCCTTTTTCTTAAAATTCTCCACTATAACTAATTTGATTCAATGCTAAAATAATACAATTTTTCATAAAAACAAACATATACATTTATTCACAAACAAATACAAATACATATAACACTTAGTTCTCACTTCAAATAGTCTCGGATGAGAAAATCTTTCTAAACAAAAACACTAAACAAATTAAGATAAACTCCAAAATAGTATTTAACACTTAAAACAATAAACTGTTACTCATAACAAACAAACTTTAACGCTGAACTTAATTCCATTCTTTATTTGTTGGGACAAACTCCAGTCTTTCATTAGTCTCTCCTTGGGTAATCAGAATATAAGTTGATAAAACAGATGGTGGGGGCATGCTATAATACTATCTTCTTCTATCCATTTTTGTTTAAGATACATCTCCTTATCCGCTTCCATAATATAACTAGTATGGTTAAATTGCATTTTCAATTGCCATCCAATATGCTCTAGATGTGCATGAATCTCAATTACCTTTATCTCCGGTAAAGCCATGACAGTCTCAATTTTGTTGATCTTTTCTGATATTCCTTCAATACTAACGACTAAGAAACTATTATACATCACTTTTGCACTTTGACTAATTAATATCTTCCTCATGGTCTCTTCCTTCTTCTTCTTCAAATTCATCGCCCATGAAGACATCTTCTCAAAATCTCTCTCTCTTAGACTTTAGGGCTGAAAATGATCTGGGTGAAATTCCTTCACAAAACTCTTCTATTTATAGGCCTAAATCCCTCTAATAACTCCTAGCCATGTCCTAAAACTGCCTTGGCACATTTTAGTCAACAAATTGGCGATTAAACCTTCTAGAATCTTAAATTTACACGTATTTTTTAACTTCTGCGCTTAAGCACCAGCGACTTTATATATGCTTAAAAATACAAGAATTTGATACTGTTGCTAGAATATTTAAGTCCCCTGCAACGGCTGCAAAAACTTAACAACGATTATAGATTTGATAAAAATGTGTATAAAATATTCAATAATTGTAAAGTCACACTTATCAACGCAGGTATACATATCACTTAAGTAATATAAGGCTCTAATGGAGTTATGGATATTGATCCCACAGGGAGTAATACTAGAGGCTACTAACTAAGATTTAAAAAATTAATACTTAATTACAATAATATAGCTCAAATTGCATATTTGTCACTAATAGACAATTGAAATAAAAATATAATTTTAATAAACTCTTAATTAATTAATTTTACTAATAAAGTTTCTAATGTGAAGTTCAATATATAAGAAAGCATCATTCTCCTTGTCAAGAAATTTAAGTGAATGGATAAATTGAATCAGTTCAAATTGTATTGTGCCAAATAG
>NW_018251689.1:412-1357 GCF_001263595.1 Phalaenopsis equestris | reverse complement strand
ATGATTTCATTGAGCGAAGAATATTAAGTTTAATAGGCATCTAAGATATCCAACAAGTTAGGAGGGGGGAGCGGGTCCATGCCTCCCTCTCACCAACTGGTGAAAAGCCTCGAGTCCATTTGAACTTATTATGTTGCTTAATGGTTCATCCTGTGAATACTTCTAATGCTCAGTGAACATTGATGTCTCAACTATCCTTAAGAAAGAGTTAATTGTCACTTGTGGTTTAATTTGAAAATTATGTGGGTGAAGACACTTAAAGAGGCAAGCTAGCGTTATTTGAACACTTAGCCAAATTTTAATCCTGATTGGGCTTAATGGTGTTTTAAGGATGTTTGATATAATTATGTTTATTTCTCTAATCCTCATTTAGTCAATTTTGATTTGGCCTAAGTCACCACTAAGCCCTTAAGGCCTAGGTGAGTGTCTTAATTAGTTTTGAAAAGGGTTAAGCTTTAAGTGGTCATGATTCATGATTTGAATTTTATTTAAAAATCAAGATAGGGGTATTAAATTGATTAATTATTGGCTTCCAAAGTCATCCCCTAAGTCCAGGATCATCTAATTTTAAGAAACTTCCAAATCTTAATAATTTAGAAATTTATTAACTTATCTTTTTAATGAGGAAAATGAAATTGGTTTCTACCAATTAACTCCTTATGTTTCAAAAGTCAAATAAATTGATTAAGATCGGAGGTAACCCATTCTCCCTCCTTGAATTAAGCCTAAATGTTAATTAAGGCTAAATTTCCAAAATTACACATTTGCCCCTAAGGCTCTAACACCTCATAATTTGTCAAATTCAATTCAAATGACTTTGAAATTTTTATCCTACGTCATTCATGGGTCAATTAAGACATCAGAGGAGAAAATATGATTTTTTCAAAATTTAATTTAATTTAGTAATTATTTTCATGTAAAGATAGGATTTTTCAAAGAAAATTC
>NW_018251689.1:0-222 GCF_001263595.1 Phalaenopsis equestris | reverse complement strand
AAATTAAGTTTTATATTTTTGAAAAATCTCCCTAAGGTTAGAGAACTCAAAGGAGCAAATTTAATCTTTTTCTATTTTTTTCTTAATTTATTGGAATTATTTTAGTGAAAAACTTATTTTTAGCCTTTTAAAATTTTTTTTAAGATTTAAATTTCAATATCTTTATTTAGAAAATCACAAAAAATAGTTTGATTGTTCCTAAGTGATTAGGAAATAATTTAG
>NW_018251688.1:126703-132006 GCF_001263595.1 Phalaenopsis equestris | reverse complement strand
AAGTAAATTAAGATCGAAGTGAAAAGTTTATCACAATTTCTTTATTATTTTCATGGCTTCACCAATTTAAATCACCATTTCATAAATCTCATGACAAGGAGAAAGACAGAGAAAACTACTCAGATCTCATGGGGAAAACACAACAAAACTCGGAATTCATATATAAAAAGAAAGTCATATAAACTAGAACAATAAATAAAATTATCTCTAATTTCTCCCCAAGCAAATTCCTTGAAGTTCCTCTGAATCTCTTGCTTTCTTTACAACACACAGAATTCCTCTTTGAAGCTGCAAGGAGGAAGAAATCTCTCACTTTCCCTCCACACTTACATTCTCTCAAAGAATTCCTCACAATTTAGACTCTCTACACTTTTCCCACACTTCAAATGGAACCTCTCTAACCTCTAGGATCTCTAGAGCCTCCTTTGGAAAAAACCCCCGAGCTCGCCATCGGCGGCCTCGAGGGCGCCGTCGGCAGGCCTTCTAAGTGAATTAAATCTGGAGTCTTGGGGAAAGTCCGTCGTCGGCGCCATTGGGCTCGCCATCCGCGCCCTAGTTCAAATCTTCACATTTTGGTCCTTTTCGCTCCAAATTCACTTTTTTTTGCATCTTTTTTCTCCAATGACCCTAATTCATCATTCCTGCAACAAAACATCAAAAATACCTTTCTTCAAAGTATAATATCATCAAAAATAGTATAAAATAGGTATGAAAATCTCAACATATTTTCCTTTGGTCTATATACCGCATGCTTTGAAAAGTCTTTAATATATCACCTATAGAATTCAACATGTCCTAAAAAACTCCTAATTTCTCTTACATTTGTTGGATAAGGTAGATTAGCAATCACTTAAATTTTAGCAAAATCTGCTTCCATACCATTTTCTGATATTTGATGTACTAATACAATTTCTCCTGCTATCATAAATTGACATTTTTCCCAATTAAGGACTAAATTTGCTTCTTCATAGTGCACTTCACAGCGCATAAGAACTTTTGATAAATGTTCTAAACATGAGTCAAATGAAGTTCCAAACACTGAAAAATTATCCATAAATACTTCAATCCCTTTTTCAATTAAATCACAAAAAAGTTCCCATCATACATCATTGAAATGTAGTAGGTGCATTACATAAACCAAAGGGCATTCTTCTAAAAGAAAATGTATCATACGGACTGGTAAAAGTTATATTCTCTTGATCCTCAGGAGTTATTTGAATTTGGTGATAACCAGAATATCCATCCAGAAAATAAAAGTATTTATGCCCAACTAGTTTGTCCAGCATTTGATCAAGAAAGGGTAGTGGAAAATGATCTTTCCTAGTGACAAGATTTAATTTTCTATGATCAATGCATATTCGTCATTCTATGACTTTTCTAGTAGATATTAACTCATTATGTTCATTCATAGTCATAGTTACTCCTCCTTTCTTAGGAACGTAGTGAATTGGACTAACCCATGCACTATCTGGAATAGGGTAGACAATTCCAGTATCGAACCACTTTAAAATTTCTTTCTTAACAACTTCTTTCATTACAGGATTCAATCTCTTTTGAGGATCAGCCCTGTGTTTACAGTTCTCTTCCATAAGAATTCTATGCATACAAATTAAAGGAATGATTCCTTTAATATCAACTATTGTCCTTCCAAAAGCTTTCTTAAAATTTTTCAAAATTTTCATCAATATTTCTTCTTCCAACGTTAACTTTGAGGAAATTATAATTGGTAAAGTAGACAAATCTCCTAAAAAGGCATGTTTTAAATGATCAGAAAGTAATTTCAACTCAAGTTCTGAAGGTTTTTCTATTGATGGACAAAATGATTTATCTTTTTCTATCGTGTCCAGAATTTCAAAACTTTCTCGAACATAGTTTGAATCTTCCTTAAAAAGATCTTTACATTGATCTAATTCATCTTCTTGCTCGTGTTCCAAATCTTTTACTTTAGATTTTTCTTCATAATTAGTTTTGAAATGACATTCACTCGGATATTTTATAACATACATTCTATAGCATTCATCATCTTTACCTTTTGCAGGATACTTCATTGATCTTGAAATATTAAAAGTAACAGTTTGATCATTAAGACGCATTGTTAATTCCCCTTTCTGCACATCTATCTTTGCTCTTCCTGTGGCTAGGAAAGGTCTCCCCAAAATTATAGGTATCTCTTTATCTTTCTCCATATCCAACCTAATGAAATCAATAAGAAAGATAAATTGATCCACTTTGAGTACGACAACTTCTATAACTCCTTTAGGGTAAGTTATCGAACGATCTGCTAACTGCAGAGTTACAGTAGTGGGGTTTTTTCTCCTAATCCCAATCTTTTACATATTGATAATGGCATAAGGTTAATGCTTGCACCTAAATCACTTAAAGTTTTCCCATAAAATCTATTTCCTATCGCACATGGAATTATAAAGCTACCAGGATCTTTAAGCTTTTCAGGAAGCTTCTTCTGAATAAGCTTCTTCTGAATAATTCTTCTGAATAATTGCACTACACTCCTCACTGAGTGCAACAGTCTCATTATCTTCAAACTTCCTTTTCCTGTTGAGAATATCCTTCATAAAATTTACATAGCTTGGCATTTTGTTCTAAGGCTTCAGCAAATGTAATATTAATTATAAGCTTCTTAAAAATTTTCAAAAATTTTTAAAATTGCTTATCCAAATTTTGTTGACAAAGTCTCTAAGGAAATAGAGGTGGTGGTTTTTCTAAGTTAACTTTAAGTGGAGAAATAGGTCTCTCAGAATCTTTTTGAGCATCCTCTTTTGATTCTTTAATTTCTTCTCTCTCTACTTCGGCTTCTTTTTGAACCCTAACTTCCAACTCTCTTTCGCTTCTAAGTTGAACGGCTTTTACTTGCTCTTTATTCTGGTCTTTTGGCTTTGTTTCAATATTACTAGGAAGTGTTCCTTCAGATCTATTAATTAATGAATTTGCGATCTGTCCAAGTTGATTCTCAATATTTCTAATTGTAGCTCCTTGACTTTATAACTAATTTCCAATATGTAACACCACTTCTTCTATAGACAACTTTTTCCCCTTAAATTGTGGATTACTATTGAAACCTGGATGATAAGTAAATCTATAATTATTATTCCCATGGTTTTTCCAGTTTCTCAATGGGTTTCCTTGATTTTTCTCCCATTGTTGATTATTGTCACCCGTAGTATTATTCCAATTGAAGTTGGGATGGTTCTTCCAACCTGGATTATAATAGTTTGAATATGGGTTATTCTGCTTGTTATTTACGACATTCAAAGTTTAAATAATGCTTGAGAATCTACCATTTGGCCTAATGAATTCTCTTCAATCATGGAGATATGTTGAGAAAAATTCATTCCAAATTAATCTAACTTCCTTGAAATTTCAGTAACTTGATTTGCTAACATAGTAAATGCATCAGATTCATGAATATTCGCTGCTTTCTTAAGAATCGCTCTCTCAGAAGGACATTGAAAATTATTGGTAGTCATTTCTTCAATTAAAGCATAAGCGTCATGAAATAGTTTTGATATCAATGAACCACCAGCAGCGACATCGATAATAGACCTAAGAGACCCAGCTAATCCATTACAAAAAGTTTGAATTATTAACCAATCTTGTATAGCATGGTGTGGAAACTTTCTTAAAAGTTCTTTAAATCGTTCCCATGCTTCATAAATAGATTCTCCTTCAAACTAATTAAAAGATGTAATATCATTTCTATGCTTCACAGTTTTTTATGGTAGAAAATATTCAGCAAGGAATTTTTGTGTTAAATCACCCCAAGTTTTAATAGATGCAGGTGCTAACAAATTCAACCACATCTTAGCTTTATCCCTCAGTGAGAAAGGAAATAACCTAAGTCTTATGACATCATCTGATACACCATCGTATTTAAATGTAGCGCATAATTCTAAAAAATTGGCAAGATGTAAATTTGGATCTTCAGTTGATAATCCCCCAAACTGATTATTTGATACCATTTGGATAATAACAGGTTTAATTTCAAGTGAATTAGCCACAACAGTAAGTTTTTGAATACTACAATGAAGTTCATCTACCGTAGGGTTGGCATAATCTTATAAAGGTCTATATTCTTGATGAATTTCAGCATTTCAATCATTTTGGTTTGTCATTTCTGTAATTTTTTTTAGATTTTTCAAAATGTTTAATTTTTTTGCATTTTCTGATTTTTCTAATAGTTCTCTCAAATTCAAAATTGTATGACATTAGTCCTTCATAACCTAAACTACGAATACACTAACATAAAAAAAAATACAACAAAACACACACAAAATAAAATACTATAATAAGATATTCCTACAATAACTTTTAAAGTTTAAATAAGACTTTTTAAAAATAGAAATTTGCTTTCAATCAATTTTTGAAATATTCCCCGGCAACGGCGCCAAAAACTTGATCCCAATTACTTATTAAATGCAACAGTATATTGGGATACTACGCAAGTATACGTATTATTATCAAGTAATATAGGACTTTTTGATTAAAACCCGAATATCGAACCTACAGGAAAAATAAGCAATATGCACAATTGATCAACAAACTTTCTATTTTAAAAAGACAATTACTTAAACTTTAGATATTTTCACAGTAGGTAAAATTCAATTCTTTTTGGTATTTTTAATATTTTGACAAAACAATAAAACTTCTAAAGACCACTTTAGTTTACGTAAAAGAAAAGTACTTAATATAAAAATAACTTTCTCCTTATCATGAATCAGTAATAAGTATAGGAATTCTGTTGTGGAAGTATGCAAATTCTGTTGTGCCAAATATGAGCAATAATATTCTTTACCCTTACTAGAGATACTATAAAGAACATTGGCTAGTTTAAAGTTTGAATAGTCCTGAAGGCAGGTAAGATACTAGCTCTCACTCTAGATTTCCCTCGATTCCCTCCACCTGGGAGCTAACATCTCGTATCAAAATCTAAAATAATAACTAAGTTGGGGGCTTTAAACTGTCACTTTAAATTCGTCTAACTCTACACCCTTCAAATATTATTTTCCTATTTATTTGCACTAAATCATATGAATTACATTCTCATTCATACAACCTCTTCTGATTCTTTTGAATTATTGACTGAGACAATACCAGCCTGGTTCTTACATGTTCTCACAATAAATTTTAACATATAGATAGGCCAGATCAAGAAGTAAAAGAAGTACATGGATTTAAATCATCACAACTTCTTCCAACATTAAAGATCAATACTCTCCACAACTTCCATCCAACACATTAATTGCTTATCATTTTAAGGAGAAAGATAAAGAAAACTACTCAGAATC
>NW_018251688.1:111341-126525 GCF_001263595.1 Phalaenopsis equestris | reverse complement strand
GACTCTCACAATAAAACTAAAAACATAAAGGATAAAGTAAATTTGTGGTGCCTGAAAATCTCTCCAAAACTCTCTCCTTTCCAACACTTTTCAGAACTTTCAAGCACACTTCAAAGAGTTTCAACTTGCTTCTTTTATAAATCTCTAAGAAGTGACTTGCTAACACTTCAAAATGTGTGCCAATCTAATGTATTCTCCAAAGGATGCCTTCTTTCACAAGTCCTTTAATCATAATTTTGTTTATAGTGGTCATAACCACCTTCTTTAGCTAATATGTGCCTCAAATGTCCCTTCAAAATTTGGCAAAATGAAGTAAACTGTCACATAACTGCCTCTGACGCTTAAGCGCGGGGCCTCTGGCCCTTAGGCACGCCTTCTCTATTTCACTGGCGCTTAAGCGCTGGATCTGGCGCTTATGTGCCAAATCGGTTTTGCACCATTTTCACATTTTTGTTCCAAAGTTGATCTTTTCACTCCTTTAAGCATTTTTCACCCTTTTACCTGTACCTGAAAGAAAAACACACAAATACCTTCCATTAAAACGCAATATCTCAAAAAATAGGTATAAAAATGTGTCTAAAAATACTATATATTTTAGGTGTATCACAAACCAAGTTGATCAAACCAAAGCCACCACAACCACTATTTGGACTCTTATTACCAGGGTTAATCATCATTAACCCTCTCTTGGCTCCCCTGACTTCTCTAGCCACCACCTCTGGCCTTGTCAGCCAGCCTAGATGGCTGGAAAACCCCAAATTGAGAGCCACCCTCCTCAAATCCAAACCCAAATTCACCCATCCAATGTGGATTATCCCCATTGGTTGATTGTATTCTTCAGTTCTCCACATAGGCAGCCGACTGCACCTGAATTGAAGCTCTGAGCTCCATCCCTTCCATGGTTATTTAAACCCACTTCCTCCACAACAAAAGTGGAGGATAACCATAACCAAAAACTAAACAAAACTCTACCAAAATCTCACCAGACCTCCTTGCAACCTAGATAAACTCATCCCCACCAATCTCCAGCCTGAATTCCCTCCGCTTGAGTTCATTTTTTGAGCTAAAAACCAGGATAATTCAAGACACATTTCTCCAATCCTCCAGAGACCACCAAACTCAAATTAATTTTGCCCACACCATCCTTAGACTGAGAGGAGTTGATCCCCCATAAAAGCACCATCACAGAGAGCCTCTAACCTAGCTCAAGACCAACACCTGAAAACCACTTTGATCAAAATCATACCAAGACAATTCACCACAACCCAGCAATTCATCGGGAGGCTCTTTGGACTCCTCTAAAGCTTCTCCAACCATTTGATTGAGGTTACACCTCTCAGACAAAGGTATTTAACTCTCTCCTCAATCTAATCTTAATTTGATTCTCCATGTGTATATACTTTATTTCATGCTCGATCAGCCGTATTGATAGGTTTATGTTAAGTAGATGAAGATTTAGGAACAAACCCGAAGTGATTTGGTTGAGTCTAGTTTGAGATCTTAAGGTTTTAGTTTGAACGTCTTATGGGTTAGGTCAATTGGGGATGATGACTAGGAGCTGTCCGATCTCGTGTGTATCAAATAGACGCTCTGCATTGAGCTGGACAAACGGATGGAGCGATAAAGCGGGATGCGTGGCAGTTGAGTCAAGTGGTAGAGTCAAATGGCAGAGCCGTCGTAGGTTGAGTTGGCGTTGATTGGATTAAGTAGAAAAATAGGGATTTTCTAATTTAATTTAATGTCAGAACTTCAAAAATTCATAACTTTGCATAAAAAAATCATAAAAATAAAATAAAAATACCCTCTTGCTTAATCAACAGAGGAGAATAATGTGAACTAAAAATAAAAATTATTTAATTACTCTGTAATGTTTAATTAATTAAATAGTCTCAAAGGTATTTTAATTTTAATTGAAACTTTGGGGGTTCATTTCTCATGATAAGGGGGATGATCTCTGATTTTTCCAAGATCACAGATCATATCTATGCTTGTAATCCTAATTTCCAAGCTTGGATTGGTATTTTAGCTTCCAATAATTATATAAATTAAAGTAGCACTTGAAAAATTATTTGATGAATTTTAGTAGGTTTCCCGTGGTCAGAGAAGTTTAGGAAAAATATCAGAATGGTTTGGATAATTTTGTATATTTCTATAGTTTATTAAATTCTTATGACTTGTATTAATTTATTTGAACTAAATGTTATTTAAAAATTTATAAAATTAAATCCAAAATGTGTAGAAAAATCATGTTGACTTGCTGTAAAAATTGGAAATTTATTTGAGTAAGTTTAAGCACTAAAGTTGATTTTCTAAGAAATTTATCTTTTTGTACAAAAATAATTATATTAAATTAAACATAATTTAAAAAATTAAGAAAAGTGGTTTTCTATGTTCCTAAAGTGGTGTTCGAAGTTCCTTGTGATCAGGGGCACTTAGGAAAAATAAAATTATTTTAAGAAAATACTTTATTTTAAGCTATATTTTGAATTAAAATAATTAAAAATAATTAAAATTTTCAAAATTAAAAAATTAGTTCAAAATATTTCCAATTACCTCCTGATCAGTTTGGACTCATTAGAATATTTTTCTTAATTTTCCTAAGTTAAAAATAAATTTTTAAAGGCTAAAAATGTATTTTCCCTAATTTTCCATTAGAATAATAATAAATTAATTAAAAATCATAAAAATAAAATTTTTTGTTCCTCTGAGTTCTCTGGACTTAGAGAGATTTAATAAAAATATAAAAAATAATTTTTTTAATTAAAATATATTTTCTATTTGATTTATTCACTAAAAAACATTAAAATAATTAAAATAATTATAATAATTAAAATGTAATTTGAAAAATCATGAAATTTTGTCTTAAGTGTTCCTCTTGCCTAGGTGAACTTCTAATAATTCTCCTATAACCAAAATTCTTGTTTTGGTTAATTAAATAAATTAAGATTAAAAAATCTTATTTTTTAAATTAAAATAATTATATGAATTAAATAGAAACTTAAAAGACCACATCTTCTCCTCTGATATTTTAATTAACTCATGATTGAGTTCCCATGAAAATTTCAAGGTCACCTGAGTTTTATTTGATAAGTTATAGAAGAGGGAGCCCTAGGGGCAAAATGTGAATTTTAGATTTTAATACCTTAATTAAATTTTAGGTCTAATCAAAGGGTGATACACCAAAATAATATGTTGTTTTAAGTATGTATTTTATGTCTATTTTTGTTGATATTGCACTTGAAAGAATGATATTTTTGTGTTTTTGTTGCAGGTATAATATTTTTAGGCATTTGGAGCAAAAGTAGCAAAAAGAATGAAATTTGGAGCTGAAGCAATGAATTTTGGGAATCTGGCGCTAGATTGGTGCAAGATGTGTCGTTTGATAGAGCTTGGCACATGATGCGCAAAATCTAGCGCCATATGTGTCGGTGATGACTTTTTGCGGATTAAGGCATTTCAAGGTAAATTTTGCACGAATTTTCAAAGGGACACTTGTTCTAAACACCTTTTGGAGTAGTTTAATGCATCTAAACACTTTGGAAGGTTCTTTTATGAATGGACATGTCTCTTGGATCAAATGACACATCTTTTGAATTCAAAAGAGTTGACTTTTGGAGGGAATTTTGGAGGAAATTTTGAATTCTTTTTGAAAGTAGGCAGCCCAAAATAAAAGAAGAAGACTTCAAGGAGTTTATGTGTGACGTGAAAGTGGGTTACGTGAAAGGCAAGAGGAAGAGATAGAGAGAGAAATTCAAGGGCTTGGATACTTTATTTTAGGTTTGTAAGAGGAGAGGGAAGGTGACAGATTTCTTCTTCATTACACTTCTAAGAGAGAATTGAGAGTGCTTGTAAGGAGAGAAAGCCATGGAGAGAACTTCTAGGGTTTTTCTTGGGAAAGATTGTGAGATAAGTTGTGTATTTTATTTATTATATTTTGTAAACTTGCTAGGGTTTTTCTTGGGAAAGATTGTGAGATAAGTTCTGTATTTTATTTATTATATTTTGTAAACTTTTTTTCATATATAAAATACGTGTTTTGTCGTATCCTTCTCATAAATTCTGAGTAGTGTTCTTTATCCTTCTCCCTACTTTGAAATATGGTTTTGTGAAAAAGTAATTTTATTTTTTATGGTTTTAAATGTTAATAATTTATAATGATTTGAAATCTGATCTTCATTTAATTTTTGATCTGGCTAATTGAAATGTTAAAATGTGTTGAGAAACATATGTTCCCAAAGGGCTATGATTTCTACTACATTGGGAGAATCACATTTGATTTCATGGAAGAGTATATCATCCATGGAATAGAGTGCAAATAAATAGGGAAATATACTTTGTTGGATGCAGATTTGAAGATTTTAAGGTGATAGATTAAAATCCCCAATTTGGTCCAGTTGATTGGAAACGAATGCGAGATTGTTAGCCCTCAGAGGAGGGAGTAGTGGGAGCTCTGGAGTTGCAGCTGGTATCCTCCCAGTCTAATCACAAAATTACAGACCAAACTTTTTACTGGTTAATGTTATTTATAGCACTCAGCTGGTAAATAATATGATTGCTCCTATTTAGCACAAAATATTATATATATATTTTCAAAATGATTTTAATTACTTTACAATCCATATGCTCATTGTTAGGGGAATGATGTTTTCTTAAATTTGAACTTTCTGTCAACAAAAAATTCATTTAGTGTTCATAATTTTACTTTTGAAAGTTTAGTTTCTGGTTTTGTTAACTTTGTCTTTCAACTGCATTTTAAATATAATTCACTTTAGTAGTTAATATTCAAACTTTGCACTTTACCTTTTTTTTAGTTTAAATTATAATTATAATCTTAAGAACTATTTACAGGCATTTCCAACTTTCATGTGGGATCGATATCTAGGACTCCATTAGAGCCCTTTATTACTTGAGTGAAACGTATACTTGTGTTATTTCTAAAAGGGGATTTGACAGTTTAAAATTTGAAAGGGGATTTGACAGTTTAAAAGAGTTTTAAAGATACACTATTTTTATTAAAATTACTTTTGTTGGGATTACATTGCATATTTATTATTATATATGTCATGTGTATTTTGTAATATTGAAATATAATTACAAAATTAACACACTAGATCCGACCGGATCAAAGGGTAAATGGTAATAATGATTATAATAAAATCTCTTGGATGATTGAAATATAATGGATTAAAATGTAGAAACCATTTTTTCACCTTTTCATGATAAGGGTAAAATTGTACTTTTCATAATTGTCATGATTTGGAAGATAATTCAATAGGATGATCCTAAAGCAACGGGCTTAAGCTATTAAGATGGTAATTCACTCTTTTATGGCCCACCAATTGGTGATTAGATACAAAGTATGATATTAATGAGAATTGAAATCCCATTTCAATATTTAATTATCTTAAATTTACTTTAAAAATTGAAATCAAGAGAGCCTAATAGTGAATTAGGTTTGATAAGTAAGAATTATCTTAATTAAGATTATAAAAGATGGACTTAATTATTTGATAAAAACTTTCAAATACTTTAGGCCCCACTTTAACTCTGTGAATTAAAATCCTTAATGACTTTGGACTTGCCATTTGGGGTACCCATTCATATAACCGTCAAATGAAATGTTAAGTGATTATCATTTTTTAGATAATTAAAATATCAAGGTTCAGTGAGTAATGGGGTAATTTTAATTCAACATTGGTATGATTAATAGAACAATATAATAAGTTCAAAATGAACTTAAAATATTTCAAGGAATTTTAAAAGTTATTCATGGTCATTTTAAGATCTCTTGGACATTTTGATGGATGATTGACCTTATTATATTTTTTATTCTAGAAAATCATCCACTAAGATCATTCGAGACTCACTGAGTCATGGTTTGAGGGTTTGGAAAATACACCTTCATCCACTCTTACAATTTATTTAAATTTCTTGCAAAATTATAGACATGTTGAAAAAGCTAATCTTTCAGCGGGAATGTCGAGAAGATGACAGGTACGCTTTTACAGTGTTATTTAATTTTACTTTTACAGCACATCTTTTCTTATAATTAAACGACAAGCTATAGGATTTCAAGGTTGTCCGCCTAGTGCGACATAAACCCTCAACTCATCTTTAGGCCTTTGTATAGCTTTGCTATACAATTTAAGCCCTAACTTATTTTATAATTCTGAGGTCACAAACTAAATTCTCATATCTTCCATGTTATTTGTGTGATTGTCTTGCATAAATGTAAGGCCTAACTAATGAAGTTGGAAGGATGTAACATTTAAATAATTTTTCTTTCTCGAAATTGAAGTCAAACCATAAGATAGCTTGGGAAGTCACCGAGGTTCTCCTTAGGATCTGTGACAACCCCTAGTTCCTCTTTATTTAGATTTCATAACAATGTTCCATATTTGAGTCATTCCCCTTTAACACTCCTTTGTCTGATCTTCTAAAAAGTCTTACCCCTTGAAATTCTTGAAAACAATATTCCCTGATCTAAATTGAGAGTTTTCTTAGGTGACTTCGGTTATCTAAGATGTAATTAACTATAGGGGCTTGCCCTTATAGGAAAATTTAAGAACCTAGGTTAATATAGACCCTATTTAATTTTTTATATTAAATAAAGGAACTTGTCAGTCAACATGAAAAATGGTTTTGCAGACTTAAACGGATGTTATACATTCTTTAGTTTATTTAATCGAGCATTCACCAGTAAGTAGTGTGTCTACCCTTCGGGATAGATGCATTGCTTGCAGTGTTATGATTGATCATTTAAACTATTGTAGATATGAGATTAGTTTGATATTGTACTTTTCAAAAAATATATATTAAAATAAACATCTTTTAAAATTGGTCGTCAGGATATCCATTTTGGCAACCGACAACTCCTAACTTTTAATGACCGACACTTCTGACAACTCTGCTGGGGATTAGTTTCTCTCTCTACTATGATGTGGGAGTCTTGTTTTCATACATTGGTAATGTGTCTGTGACCCTCATGGACCAGATTACCCTTCTTCTGTTGAAATGCTTCACCCATTTCTTTATTGGGTAAGTACGGTCAACTCTTTCAGACTTCAAGACCGTCTTTTCAGTCACCTTTGAACAGAGAGGTTTTGGAGTTACCCCCGATGGGTGTGTTGGTGAACTAGTTTCACCTGGGTAATGTGCGTCGTGAAGTTGGTCCTGCACTAGGTCCTAAACTTTACTTTTCTCAACGTATCTTTTTAGATTTGGTTTGCTGCTTTACAAATTAAATCAAATCATAACATTCATATTTTTTAACCTTTCCTGTTTAATTAATTAAGTTCTCCCACCTTTAATTTACCTCACTCAATCTTAAAGTATTCACAAACTTAAATTAAATAAAAACAAAAAGACTTGCCCAAACCACAGAGCGACCCTTCTTAATTTTTAGTTTTTGCACTGGAATTACAAGTAATTAGCCAAATACTTACCCCAGAACTTTCTTTTTGAAGCTGCTGCAATGGCATTCCCGACACTCACTTTCTCCTACAACTTGCCGACTAGTCTCGATGTCCACAATGTTGCCCCCAACATTAAGTTCGGGGCTGGATTCGACGAAGTCAAAGTCGTACTTTGAAAGACTCTATTTGTAGTCATAAAATTCGCCGCTCTAAAAGTACAAGAGCCGATTGTTGAGTTTAACCAGAACTGGCCTCGAGATTTCTCTTCCTGCAAGAAAGTGAATATTATTGTTATCCCGACACCTACCAAGTCTGTTGTTCCCTCAAGAGTTGTTACACCTACTACCGTTGGATTTACTATCACTGTGACTACAGTGTCATCTGTTAAAGGAAAGGAAGTTATGATTGTTGAAGATACAGTTGAAGGATTTACCACTCCACCATTTGTATTTGAAATAAGATCTAGTTCAAATTTCGTACCATTAACCAGGTCACAGAGAAGAAATCGTAGTCAAAGGATTCAGAGGGCTACTAAATTCTAAATTCCAGAGAAACTATCTGTTGATGAGATTCCTCACATAGAGGAACTCAAATTACTTGAGACCTCTCCGCTTCTACGAGGGAGTAGGTTTTACCCATTAATGTTGGGTTTAAGAAAAATTTCACCTACTAGTGTAACTCTTCAGTTAGTTGACCATTCAATTACCTATCCTAAGGGAGTTATAGAAGATATTTTGATAAAGGTTGATAAATTTATCTTCCCTATGGATTATATTGTGTTAGATATGGAGGAAGATAAAGAATTCTTATCATTTTAGGAAGACCATTTCTTGCTACTGGAAGAGCTTTGATAGATGTGTAGAAAGGATAATTAATAATGAGAGTTAGCAATCAAGAAGTCATATTTAATATTGCAAAGTCAATGAGATATCCAACAAAAGGAAGTGATGATGAATGCTTCAAAATGGAAATTAACAACTATTTAAGCAATGAATATTTGATAGATACATTTGAAAAGAAAACTGAAGAAGAATATTTAGAGTATGAGAATGGGGATATAGTTCAAGATGAATCTATGGAAGTGAGTAATGAATAACTGGATTATGTTCAAGAACAATTTGAATTGTTAGATCCTGCAAAAGATAATAAAAATTTGATTTCTTCGATTGTAAAACCTCATGAACTAGAAATGAAAACACTTCTTACACATTTAAAATATGCATTTTTAGTTAATTTATCCACATTACCTATTATTGTACCCTCAGAATTAACTGAAGCATAAGAATGAAAGTTTTTGGAAGTGTTAAGAATATATAAGAAAGCCTTTGGATGGACATTAACTGATATTAAAGGAATCAGTCCTTTGATTTATATGCACAGAACTTTATTGGAAGAACATCATGAAACAAAAGCTGATCCTCAGAGGCCTCAAATGAGATTAAACCTGAATATGAAAGAAGTTGTTAAGAAAGAGATTGTACAATGGTTAAGAGATTAAACCTGAATATGAAAGAAGTTGTTAAGAAGAGATTGTAAAATGGTTAAATGCGGGAATAATATATCCTATTTCAGACAGTGCTTAGGTGAGTTCAATTCAGTTCTCTAATAAAATAGGTGTAATTGTTGTGACAAATGATAATAATGAATTAATACCAACAAAACAAATCACTTGTTGGTGAATCTGCATTGACTCTAGAAATTTAAATTTGGCCACCAAAAAGATCACTTTCCTTTACCCTTTTTGGACCAGATGTTGGATAGGCTAGTTTGGCACAGATATTTTTGCTTTTTAGATGGATATACCGGCTATCATTAAATACCAATTACTCCCAGAGGATCAAGAGAAGACAACGTTTACTAGTTCTTATGGTACTTTTGCTTTTCGACGAATTCCCTTTGGTTTATGTAATGCACCTGCGACATTTTAAAGATTTATGATGTCAGTTTTTAGTGATCTAATTCAAGAAGGCATAGAAGTCTTTATGGATGATTTTTCTATGTTTGAAACTTCATTTGAAATATATCTAAATCATTTAGATAAAGTTCTAGAATAATTTAAAAAGATGAATTTAGTATTAAACTGGGAAAAATGTCAATTCATGGTTGCAGTAGGAATTGTGCTTAGGCATAAAATTTCAGAAAATGACATGGAAGTAGATACGGCAAAAATTCAAGTTATATCTAACCTATCTCCACCTACTAATGTAAGAGGAGTTAGAAGTTTTTTAGAACATGCTGGTTTTTACATGCGGTATATTAAAGATTTTTCAATAATTACAAAGCCTTTATGCGAACTTTTGGAAAAAGATACAAAGTTTAATTTTAATCAAGAGTGTCATGATGCCTTGAAACATTGAAGGAAAAATTGATCACTGCTCCTAGAATTGTTTCACCTGATTGGGAGAAAGATTGGGAGAAACTATTTGAGCAACTATTTGAGCAAATGTGTGATGCAAGTGATTATGTAATTAGAGTTGTTTTAGGGTAGAGATATGATAAAATTTTTAAAATTATATACTATACTAGTATATAATTTAATGATGCTTAAATTAATTATACCACTACTTGAAGAGAGTTATTAGCTATTGTTTATGCTTTTGATAAGTTTAGGTCATATCTAGTTGGAGCTAAATGTGGTGTGCATACAGACCACTTTGCTATAAAATATCTGATGTAAAAGAAGGATGTTAAATCAAGATTAATTGATGGGTACTTTTGATGCAAGAATTCGATTTTATGGTAGTGGATAGGAAAGGATCTGATAATCAAATAGTTGATCATTTATCTAGGTTGGAACAGAAAGTAATATTTGGTCTTGAAAGAGAAATTAATGAAACTTTTCTGATGAACAACTTAATATTATTATAGAATGGAAAATACCGTGGTATGTTGATATTGTGAATTACATTGTTAGTGGTATTATACCATATGGATTGAAAAAGTAATAAGAGAAGAAGTTTATTCATGATGAAAAATTTTACTTATGGGATGACCCATATTTGTAAAAATAATGCAAAGATTTAGTTATGCGGAGATGTGTGCCTGATAAAGAAAATGAAGAAATTATCCAAAAAAGTCATGACTCAAAATTTGGTGGTCATTTTGGGATTGATAGAACTGTTCATAAAATTTTATAATCTGGATTTTATTGGTCAACTCTATTTAGAGATATTAATATATGCGTAAAAACATGTGATTGATATCAGAGAGTAGGTAATATTTCAAGAAGAAATGAAATGCCTCTAAATTTTAATTTGAAAATTGAAATTTTTGATGCATGGGGATTAGATTTTATGGGACCATTTATATCTTCATTCGAAAATATTTATATATTGATTGCAGTGGATTATGTTTCGAAATGAATTGAAGCAATTACTTTACCTTGATGTGTATATATATATATTAGAGAAAGATCAACTCTTGGCTCCCTACATGTTAATATAAAATGAGATACAAAAATAGGGAGGGAAAGTGGATCCCCATCTAAAATCAAAAAGAAATACATTACAGCCCTAAGGGTTCATCTTTCCACAGTACAACTCAACAGAATAAGAGGAAAAAAAAATGAAAAGGTATGACAAACCCAAAAGTACATGTACTCCAAAAAAAAAGTATACCAAGGGAAAAAGTATGCCAAAAACAAAACATGTACACAAAAAATAGAAACTCTCTAAGGCATTGAGGCATCAACAAATTGCAAGAGAGGTCCAGCGGGAGAGTGTCTTCGAAACCTGCAAACAAATACGATTTGTATCTGAAAACAGTAACGCAGCAGCAAAACACAAAAGAGTTCAGCAGAGAAAGCCAGTAAGAAGGTGTCTTCCAAGCCTGCATTTAAGACAATTATGTATCCCAACAAAGAAAGGCTACAGGTAACAGGTGTGACAAATACAGAATATAGCCGAAGAAGGATCAGAAATCGTAATTCCTTATATAAATTCGAGTTAGCACCTCCCAAAATTTCACCAACTAACCGAAAGAAGGCAAGAGAAAGGAAGTTGTGCAAGATCGTAAGCATGACCCTTGAGGCAAAAAATTCCCACAGGTAATGTATAGAGGCATAACTTCCCCCAAATGACAATCAGTTCAAGCTTAATGTAATACTCTCTAAAAGTGTGCTCGATGTTAATAGATTGAGCCAAAAAGTAATGATGCAGAAACCATAAATTTAGATGTGGGTTGACCCACAAGCACACAACCAGCATATAAGCCATATTACCAATTTTGGTTATATCAGCGTAAAGAAAATTCATCCAAATCAACCCAAGCTCAAAAGCTTTAAAAGTAAGCAGGTTAGACAAGACCCGCAGAATACAAAGTCCAGCTTCTAGAAAACTCATCATCATATAAAGCTTAAGCAGCCTCCACAAAAGTATGAGAATTTTAAGTCCCCATATGTTATAAACCACACCAACTATCATATTCCAAGCCATAGCCAAAATTGGAGCCACGGGCCTCCTAATTTAATCATAATATTCAATATGATGGAGCCATGGGCCTCCAAAATTACCCTCAAACCTTGCCACCAAAAAATGGAGCCTTGGGCCTCCAAATTTCCCTCAAGCCGTTACACCAATAAATGTTGTACAGTTAAGAGATTATCTCTAACTATAATAAACCCTTATCAATATTAAAGTAGGGAAGAAAGCAGTAGACTCAATACAGGTAAAATAACCAAACCGAGCCTTATCCCATGTTAAAATGAAGGGCCAAAATGAAGCATTTTCCCATGTTAAAATGAAGCATATAAATCATGTATTGTAATGAAAGCAGCTGCCTCAATCCAAAGGCTGCTAAAAGAAAAACTAAGCACGTATATAGGGTGCATCCAAAACATCACCTCGAATTAGATTGTAAAGAGTATGAGGAGGATTATGCCCAATAACAATATCATGATGCCCATTAGCTAACCAATCACCAAGCCTATTACCTTCACGATTAATGAAATTATACTGAATAGCAAGGTTATAGTTGGACACCAATTTATTAATACGGTTAAGCAAAATCATAATATTCCAAAGAGGCTTACGCCTACTTGTTAAAGTGTGAAACAAAACCTGAGAATATGTTTCAAGAGTGATATTAGGAAAGCCATGGGAGATAGCAATATGTAAAGCACCCAGAATGACCCTAGTTTCAGTCTTCAGATGAGAAGAGGTAAAGCAAGGTGAGGCAAGAAAAACCAAGCACTTACCATTAGCATCCTGAAACAATCCACCAATTCCAGTTTTTCCCCATTAAAGCTATCATCAATGTTAACTTTAATCCACCCATGGGAAGGTGGTGTCCAATTAATTAAAATTGGCCTCTAACTTTTTCCATTATGAGAAGCAAACCTGCAGCTTTAGAGGCTTTGAGAAAGTTAGCAACAATAAGAGCAATAAGGTTATGAGGTGTATGAGGAGACTCCCCATACTTATGACTATTTCTTCCCACCCAAAGCAACCAAAGAACAATCATAAGAAAATAGTAAAGCTTCTTCTGATAATGTTCAGAATTCTTCCAAGTTTCAAGAATGCTTTCAAGGTGGAAATTGGTTGGCCATCTTATACCAAAATAGCATCTAATATGTTGCCAAACTTTCATCGCAAAATCACATTCATAAAATAAGTGAGTGGGGGATTCAGCTTCCTTCTTACAAATGTAGCAAATAGAAGCCAACTTTAAGCCTTTCATTTTCAAAATATCATCAAGTAGGAGGAAGTTATAAAACAATCTCCAAATAAAGAAAGAGATAGAATGGGAGAAGAGTTGGTGCCAAGTATATTGATCCGAATTTTTTGTTACAATTTTTTGTTGCGATAGATTGTGGAAAATTTAATTAAATGTAATCAATTAATATTCAGATTCTATGCAAGTATACGTATCTTTATTAAGTAATAATGACTTTCTGTTTAAGCCCCAAGTATCGATCCTACAGGGAAGGTTTAAATTGGAAATGACAAATTTGCTAGGAAATTCACAGAAATTCAATTGAAATCACTGTCACTAATTTCAATTGTTGAGAAGTAATCAAAAATTAAATTTCTAAACTATTATCAAATCAAATATGAAAAATTTAAAACAGTAAATACTAATCTATTAACTATGTTTATGTAACGGAGATTCTTATATGAAAAAGCATCATTCCCACTACAATGAGGCTATGGTAAAATGAGATGAGATAAATGTTCATAATATGTATTATGCTAAATAAGAGAAATTTTAATTCTCTACCCTGATACAGTGCATATAAAATTATTGGCTAATCTCAGTGTTTAGTCCCTAAATCCGTTTTTAGGCTAGGAGGATACCGGTCCCCACTCCAGAGCTCCCACTTCCCTTCACCTGAAGGCTAGCTCGCGCTTCAGTTTTTAAATACTAAAACTGAATTGAATATTTTAGTTTATCACCCTAAAGGTTCTCCAATTCTACAGCCAGCTCCAATTCTATACCCAACAAAGAATATTTCCCTATTTATTTACACTTAATTCCATAAATAATGTTCTCCTTCATGGAATCAAATGTGATCCTTACTCTACTGTAGAACTCATACTTCATTTCCTGGATCATATGTTTCACAACACATTTTAACAATTCAATTGGCCATATCGAAAGTAAATTAAATTCAAAGTTGAAAAATCATCACAATTTATTTTATAATTTAATATTGGCACATTCATATTATCTCTTCATTTCACCATATCTCAGAGTAGGGAGAAAGATAGAGGGAACTACTCTGACTTCATGAGAAAGAAATATCAAGACACAAATTTTATATATAAAAGAAAGATCATACAACACTAATAAATAAACAATACTTATCTGAAAACTCTTTCTCAAATCAAATCCTCTGTAGCATTTCCTTAGAAATGCAGGAAGAAGATATCTCTCACTATTCTCCTTCTCCAACACTCTTACATAAAGTTTCACACTAAATCTCACCACAAATACTCTAAACTATGAAAATAAAATCACTAGTTGACTCTAATATGGAAGTGGAATGGAATGATGTGATGCAAAAAATGAAAGCAGAGGAGTGAAAAACGTAGAGGAGCCCATTTTCTAATGAAATTCGGCTCCAAATAGAGCCCAAGGTCAATTCCTTAAGAGGTGCCTCCAAAAACTCTTCAAAAATTGTCCAAATACATCGAACCTTCTAGAAATAGGATCTGAACCGGCTTTGGTGTTGTCGGTACTAGTCTAACGCCGTCGGTGCTGAGTAAAAAATCTTCGCGTTAATTTGTTCTGCACCGCCGGCGCTGTCGGCGCTGAGCATTTGTTAAAAAACAAGATAGAGGGAACTACTCTGACTTCATGAGAAAGAAATATCAAGACACAAATTTCATAAATAAATGAAATTTCATACAACACTAAATAAACAAACAAACTTATCTGGAACTCTTTCTGAAAGAAAATCTTTTGTTGCCTTTCCTTAGAAATGCGGGAAGAAGAATTCTCACACTTTTCTCCTTCTCCAACACTCTTATAGAAAGTTTCACACTAAATCTCATCAAAAAAATTCTAAACTATGAAAGAAAAATCACTAATTGACTCTAATATGGTAGTCGATTGGAATGATGTGGAGCGAAAAATGAATGTAGAGGAGTGAAAATGTAGAGGAGCCCATTTTCTGATGAAATTCGGCCCTAAATAGAGCCCAAGGTCGGTTCTCCAAGAGGTGCCTCCAAAAACTCTTCAAAAAGTCATCCAAATACATCGAACCTTCTAGAAATGGAATCTGAACCGCCTTTGCCACCGTCGGCGCAGAGTAAAAATCCTCGAGCTTT
>NW_018251688.1:102954-110466 GCF_001263595.1 Phalaenopsis equestris | reverse complement strand
TTTTACTAAAAATAGAAAAACATAGTCTTATTCTCTTTTACCAAATATCATAGCCCCTAAAATTAACCATTATTATTGAAAATTTTTACTTAAATTTACTAAATAATTAGAAACATAAATATAGTTATCCAAAGTTAACCTCTAATACCAAAGGTCATATTAAATTAAAAATTCTGAAAATCTAATTAAGTGAGGACAAATAAAATTAAGTTCTTTCTCTCTAAAAATATTTTTTCTCCTCCCCCCCCCCCCCCCCCCAACTTAATTTTTTTAAAAAAAAATTTACATGAAGAGCTTTAAAAATGAAGGGAAAAAGAAAGCATTAAATACATAAAAAAAATTTGTACCTGTTGGAGATTCTGATTTTTTAACATAATTTTTGAAAATACTGTAGGTGCTAAAATGAAAACTACAAGGCTAAAAACAATAAATTGTACATAATACATATAAATTTTGCTGAGAAAGAGTTAATCACAAAACAGAACAAAGTGTTGAAAATAACAACATAACTAAACTAAATTCTAAAAATGAAAACAATTTTCCACATTACAGTTTGATAAAACATAACAACAAAGTCTAAACAACATCACAACACAAACAATACAATCACACAGTACAAACACAAACAAGCAAACAAAATAGATCACCAGTCATCATCTTCCTCATCATCGACATCTAACTTCTGTTGTTGATATGGAGTATAAGTAGGGTGAATAGGGAACTGAACTGTCTGGTCACTCTTCAGATATCTCACTAAAGCATCATCATAAGCAACATCATACTCAAATTTCTGGCAAATCAGATCATCAGTGTGAGCATTTCTGGCCTCTATATTCTGCATCCTATAATCCATCCTCAAAATATCTCCCTGTTGTATCATCATCTGATCCAACAACTCCCTGTTGTTGGGGTCACTTGAAGTAGGCTCACTAGGGGTTCTAGAAGTAGAAGGAATATCCCTGGCCTGTCTTCCAGATCTCTAATCAACATGAGACTCCTAAGTCTTGATGTTGGCAGGCCCAAGGGGTCTCTGAGGCTCAATCCTCTCTTCATTAGCTCTGAAGTAAACTCATGTCTGCTCACAAAGTGTGTAAATAAGATTTTTAGTATTTTAAACACAAATTCCATATTTTGATTTTTTTAATTTTCAATTTCCTATCAATTTACTCCAAAATTTTTTTAGTATTTTAAACACAAATTCTTATCTAACAATAATTCATAAAACATTTTACAAACACCAATTTTCACAAACAACAACAAACTAACTTTTATATATAAAAGTACACTTTTGACAAACACAATTTTTAATTACACAATCACACATATTAAACAAACTAATTATAAATCAGCATCAAAATCAAGCTACAACACTAAACGCTGCACAAAACTATACACACAATCAAAGTTCAGAATTCTAAAGCAAAAAAGCGAACCTAACCAAATTAAATCCACACAATTACACTAAATATATGTAATGTTCTAAAATAGATAGAGAATTTAAAGTCTTCAATTATTACACCTCTTCTTCAGTGCTTTCTCCTCCTCTGATATCTCCCATAGATTGGTAATGAACATATAAGTTGTAGAAGGATCGGTACGGGAATTGATCTGTTGAATTTTCTTTGATCCACCCTTTCTCTTTAAACATTCGAACTAATCCTGCTTCAATAGTTCCAGTGTGATCAAAATTTTCTTTCATTCTCCAATCTAGGTGATCAAAAAAGTATTTAAGATCTCCTACTGCATTCATAATACTTTGAAGTTTCCTTTCAATTTTTTTCAATTTCTTTTCCAAAGCAAGCAAACTTCCATCTGTTGGTGGTATTAATGGAGTTGAAGCATATGAAGATTGATCTATGATGGCTTCTAATACTTCATTTCCATTTCCACAATAATTCTCATCTATAGGATTCATGGGTTCCCAAAGTAATAAAGTCTTTTCCGAACTTTCATGTGGAACTTGAGCTTGACTGCAAATCAAATAGATGGTAGATGTATGCCCAAGTCCATAAATTGGTCAATTATTAAGGATACCGATAATAGATTTAAATATAATATACCCTATATCAATGGGTTTTTCCATTTGAATGCAGTAATTTAAAATAGCACATTCTTTGGTAACTCTACTAATTTTCATAGTAGGGAGTAATTTTGCAGCAATAAAGAAATGTCATTGCTTCAAAATTAGATTAAGTAATGCAGTGGAGAAACTAACATATCCTACATCTCGTATCTCCCACATATCACTTTCATCCATCAGAAGATTATAGTCGTCTTGCATCAAATCTCGTAGGAATGAAATTTGTATAATGGTTTGTATAATGGCAGATTGGAATGTTGTCTATCATATACAATTCATTAATCCTTACAGGAGTAAATGGTTCCTTACCTCGTACGAAGACAACACCTTGAGTAATTCCATCTAGGTTTGCATAAAACTCTTTCACCATAAGTACGACAACCGCAGCGTAGTGTAACACAGAACTTTACAACGCCTTTACAGAATGATTTTATCAATCGGACTAGTATGATTGATCACTTCGTGATTAACAAATCCTCTTTCCATGATCAATCTCCTCTTTGTAATAAATTTATCATATAATCATTGCGTGTCAAAACTAATAAACTTTCTTTTGTTGAAAACTCCATACCTCAAAGTATTTCTGGAATTGGAAGCCATGGAATCCGAAAATAGGAAGTTACTAGGCGTCCAAGGATGTTTCTAGGCCTTTTTAAACTCTTCCCGACGGTTTGTGAAACCACGCCAAAACCAGCCAAAAGTCGTCTAAAACTGTCCAATCGCACTCGGCGCCGTCGGCGCTCCCAATTGGTGCTGCCGGCACTGATGTCAGTTATCTAGGGCGTCGTCGGAGCCCATTCTGGCCCCATCGGCACCAGTGGCCAAAATTGCGATTTTCAATTTTTTTATTCAATTTGATTCCAAATTTTCCTCCAATACCAATATTTGACTTAATTGATAATAAATGCTATTGTGTAGGATTATTATCTATTAATATATACGACACTTAACAAAATAAATAGTAATACATAGCAATATAAGTATGGGTTGCCTCCCACAAAGTGCTTGATTTAACGTCGTCAGCCTCACATACCATTATTTAGTTGAGTTGACTTAACATTAAAACTTCTTTAAATTGAGGTATGTGCCCTTCATAGTAATGTTTCATACGATGCCCATTAAATTTAAATATGTTTCCAGTATTAAGATCTTTAATAACAACAATTCCAAAACAATTCCATAATGATAGACTTTAATCACTTTAAATGTTCCTAACAATCTATATTTTAGTTTTCCTGGAAATAATCTCAATCTTGTATTATATAGTAGAACTTCTTGTCCAGTTTCAAATTTCTTCTTAACAATCTTCTGATCATGCCATATTTTCATTTTCTCTTTATAGATTTTCGCATTATCATATGCTTAATTTCTAATCTCCTCAAGTTCATTGAGTTGCCAAAACATTTTCTCATCAGCATCCTATAAATTAAAATTAAATTCCTTGATAACCCAAAATACTTTATGTTCCAACTCTACTGGTAAATGCATGTTTTTCTAAAAATCAATTTATATGGGGACATTCCTACAGGAGTTTAATAAGCAACTTTGTATGCTCATAATACATTATCGAGTCTAGCAGAACAATCCAATTTATAAGGATTTACAGCTTTTTCTAAAATGCATTTAATTTCACGATCCGATATTTTTGCTAGACCACTAGTTTGAGGATGATAAGCAATAGAGAATCTATGCATTATATCATATTTCTTGATTAATTTTTTGATTCTCTTATTCCTGAAATGAGATCCTCCATCAGTAATGATTACTCTCGACATTCCATTTCTTGTAAAAATATTTTTAATTAAAAATTTAGAAACACTCTGAGCGTCACATCTAGGCACAACAATAGCTTCAATCCACTTAGACATATAATCAACATCAAGTAATATATATAAATTTCCAAATGAAGGCATAAATGGTCTCAAAAAGTCTAATCCCCACACATCAAAATTTTCAACTTCTAATGTGTAATTTAGAGGCATTTCATCTCATCTAGAAATGTTTCCTACTCGTTGACATCTATCGCATGTTTTAATATATTTGTTAACATCTCTAAAAATAGTAGGCCAATAAAATCCAGCTTTCAAAATTTTATATGCAGTTCTATTTATTCCAAAATGTCCTTTAAGTAAATTTAGAATCATGGCATCTTTCAATTATCTGTTGAGTTTCTTCATAAGACACACATCTTCTAATAATTAAATCTTTACATTGTTTATATAAATATGGGTCATCCCAAAAATAGTATTTCGAACCATAGATAAATTTCTTTAATTGTGGATTCTTGATATCAGGTGGTAGAATGTTACTTACAATATAGTTTACTATATTAGCATACCATGGTACATCCATCTCATCAATAATATATAAATGTTCATCAGGGAAATTTTCTAAAATTTCATTTGAAAAATTAGTTAATATTTCTATTTTTATTCGAGACAAATGATCATTTATTTGATTATCATTTCCCTTTCTATCTACCACGGTAAAATCAAACTCTTGCAATAGAAGTATCCATCTAATTAATCTTGGTTTAGCATCCTTCTTTTGCATCAAGTATTTAATAGTAGAATGATCTATATGCACTATACATTTAGTTCCAATTAAATAAGATTTAAATTTATCAAAGGCATAAAAAATAGCTAATAACTCTCTTTCAGTAGTAGTATAATTAATTTGAGCATTATTTAGAATTTTACAAGCATAATATATAACTTTAAAAATTTTGTCGTGCCTTTGTCCTAATATAGCCCCAATAGCATAATCACTAGCTTCACACATTATTTCAAATGATTTATCCCAGTCATGCGGTACTATTGTAGGTACAGTGATTAATTTTTTATTTAATAATTCAAATGGTTTTAATAATTCAAATGGTGTTTAATAATTCAAATGGTGTTATGTATTCCTCATTAAAATTAAATTTCGTATCTTTTTCTAAAAGCTGTCATAGAGGTTTAGTTATTTTTGAAAAATTTTTAATGTAGCACCTGTAAAAACCAGCATGTCCTAGAAAACTTCTCACTCCTTTAACATTATTAGGAGGTGATAATTTTTCTATAACTTGGATTTTTGCACGATCTACTTCCATGCCTTTTTCAAAAATTTTATGCCCAAGAACAATGCCTCCTGCAACCATAAATTGACTTTTTTTTCTAATTTAAGACTAGGTTGATTTTTTCACATATCTCCAGAACTTTTTCTAAATTATTAAGGCATAACTTAAACAAAGTCCCAAATACAGAAAAATCATCCATAAATACTTCCATTCCATGCTCTATAAAATTGTTAAAATTTGACATCACGCATCTTTGAAATGTTGCAGGTGCATTGTGACAACGACTTTATATATGCTTAAAATTACAAGAATTTGATACTGCTGCTAGAAGATTTAATTCCCTGGAAATGGCGCCAAAAACTTGACATCAGTTATAGATTCGATAAAGAGGTGTATAAAATATTCAATAATTGCAAAGCCACACTTATCAACTCAAGTATACGTATCGCTCAAGTAATACAGGGCTCTAATGGAGTCCTGGATATCGATCCCGCAGGGAGTAATATTAGAGGCTACAAACTAAGATTTTATAAATCAATACTTAATCACAACAATATAGTTCAAATTGCTTATTTGTCACTAATAGGCAATTGAAATAAATATGTAATTTTAATAACTCTTAAATAACTAATTTTCTAGGTTCTCTTCTTAATCTTCTAATCTTTCTAACAGTGCATTCTAATTCTGAATCGTAGGGTATAAGATTTTCAGGTCCAAATTTACGCATACAATTTAAAATCAATACTCGGTAATATAATTAACTAAATATAAAAATAAGTTGTAATTCAAGTAAAAATTTTCTAATAATCCTAATTTGTCCGTTACTCTAATCGTGATTTGACTCCCTCACTCAATCACTCCCCGGCAACGGTGCCAAAAACTTTGACAGTGACTTTTTATATGCTTAAAATATAAGATAAATATGGACGTAATAAATATTCAAAAATTGTAAAGTCACACTTATCAACACAAGTAATAATTGTAAATCCTCACTTTAATTGTAAAACTCAACATATTTTAACAAATCAATTGGCCAGATTGAAAGTAAATTAAGATCAAAGTGAAAAGATCATCACAAATTCTTTAACATTCTCAAGGCTCAACCAATTCAAATCACCATTTCACAAAATCTCAGGACAAGGAGAAAGACAGAGAAAACTACTCAGAACTCATGGGGAAGATACGACAAAACTCAAAATTGATATATAAAAGCAAAGGCATACAAACTACAATAAGTAAATACCACTTATCTCTAATTCCTTCCCAAGCAAAACTCCTCGAAGTTCCTCTGAATCTCTTCCTTTCTTTACAGTACACAGAATTCTTCTTTGAAGCGGCAAGGAGGAAAAAATCTCTAACTTTCCCTCCACTCTTACAATCTCTCAATGAATTCCTCACAATCTAACCCTAAATTAAACACTCTACACTCAATCGGACTCTCTACACTCTCTACACACTCTTTATACTCTCTTCAACTTCCTCCCCCAACTCCTCAATTTTTGGCCAAAAGTTTCTCTTAAAGCCTTTTTATACTTTTTCAACATCTCTATTAACTTTTGTTCTTGAATTTTAGTTAACTCAGAAGATATAATAACTGGCAATGTAGATGACTCTCCTAAAAATACATATTTTAAATGGGCAGGTAATATCTTCAATTCAAGTTCAGGTGGTTTAATACTTGAAGGAATAAAATTTTTACTATCATTTTCTAGCAAGTTTAATGCTTCAAATTTGCCCTGAAAATAATCTAAATCTTCTTATCTTACTTCATTTTCAGTATTAAAATTTTCTCCTTGCTTTAATTTATGTTCGAATTCATTCTTAAACTGTGCATTACTTAGATAATCAGCTACTTCCATCCTGAAACATTTATTATCTTTTTCTATTACAGGATATTTCATAGATTTTGCTATATTAAGTTTCACTTCTTGATCATTAACTCTCATCATTAATTCTCCTTTTTGCACTTCTATTATAGCTCTCCCTGTTGTGAGAAATGGTCTCCCTAAAATAATGGGAATCTCTTTATCTTCCTCCATATCCAATACTATAAAGTCTACAGGGAAAATAAATTTATCCACTTTTACTAGCACATCTTCTATAACTCCTTTTGAATAAGTTATTGAATGATCAGCTAACTAAAGAGTTACAGTAGTAGGGAAATTTCTCCCAAATCTAAACGTTTAAAAATTGATAAAGGCATAAGATTGATACTCGCTCCTAAATCATATAAAGCTTTTCCGTAAAACTTTTCTCCAATTGCACAAGGTATAGTAAAACTACCAGGATCTTTTAATTTTTCAGAAAGCTTTTTCTTAATAGCACTACACTCTTTACTAAGTGCAATGGTCTCATGATCTGTAAACTTCCTTTT
>NW_018251688.1:96116-100183 GCF_001263595.1 Phalaenopsis equestris | reverse complement strand
CCCACATGGAGCTTCACCCAAACCAAACCTAGAGGCCAACTCAGCCAAATTGAATTGTAGAGCTCCTCTGCCCTCCACCTAAGCACCACATTACACCTCCTAATTGGCCATGACAGCTACCATAACCCAATTTTTATAAAAAGCCACCTCCATGGCCGTTGAACTAAGTGCTAAAAATTTCTTAGAGAGACCTCTCCAAATTGACCACAAAGCTTCCCTAAGATCCCCTCAGTGCATTCCAACTACTTTCCCTCACCAACTTCCACTACTAGAGTTCAATTTTGAACTCGCGGAGTTGAATTTTGAGCTCGAAATCTTGTCAGAAACCAGGACAGAGCTCATTACACTTCCACTATCCACCAAAATCAAATTAACTTCACCCACACCTTCACAATAGTGAAAGAAACTTAATCCCCATCAAATTCCCCTCTCACAAAGTCTCTACCATAGCTCTAGACCAACGCCTAAATTCGGTCGTGATCAAAATCTTACCTAGGCCTTACAACAAAACTAGAGACTCAATCCCTAGTCTCTTTGGATCACGATGAACGTGTCAAGACTCTCTTATTGAGCTACACTTCTCAGAGCAAAGGTATAAAACTTCTCTTCCTCCCGAGACTATTTCAACTCTCCATTTGTTTTGAGTTGATTTCATGGCATCATAACCTTATGGATGTGATCGTCTAGTCTACGCAAACATTTTAAGAAAAAATTCATCCAATTTGGATAAGAAATGAGAGAGAACTTAAGGATAGAAGATGGATAGTTCTCGGGCTAGGCTATCGGGGACAACAACGGGGAGCCGTTTGATCGCGCGTGTATCGGATGAACGGTCGAGATGAAGCCGGACAGCACATCGGAACATAAACCGCTGGCCGAGTCAGCGCTGAGGTGGATGGCGACGTAGAATAGGAGCGTGCTGCGTGGGGCTTCGGAGCCGCTGTAGGTTGATGTGGTGTCGCGCGTTTAAATATATAAGTAGCGATTTAAAAAATCAAAAAAATATCCCTAGCTTTAAAAATTCATATCTTGGTGTAGAAAAATCACAAAAATAAAATAAAAAATATCCTCTTGCTCAGTGAATAGAGGAGAACAATGTGGAAATAATTCCTAAGTCCAAGTGATGCGTATTTTATTTTTAATTAATTAAATATAGAGGAGGTCCCTAGATAGTGGATCCCATTTTTGAAGTTTATGTGCATTATTTGCTTAAAATAATCATGGAAATTACCATGTTGTTAGAAAATTCCAATAAAATTTTGGAAGGTCCACCATGATCAGTGAAGCTTTTGGAAATAATTTTATGGGTCAAGTGATTTAGAGTGTACTTAATTTTCACAAACCCTAAGTCATTAAGATAATTAATTTTGGAAAATATAAACATTTAAATGACTTGATTTTTTATCTCCACTATGGTTTATGATCCAAAGAACTCATCATAAACATTTTAAAATATTTTGAGTTCATTTGATAGCCTAAGTTGATTTTTAAAGATAAACATCATTTTTGGCATTCAAATGATTTTTAAAAATCAAAATATAACTAAAAAATTTATAAAAACTTATTTTTTGAGTTCTCTGTGATCAGCGGTATTTTCTAAAAATAAAATAATATTTAAAATAAAAACTTAATTTTTAGCCTATTTTTAATATCTAAATAATTAAAAATCCCTAAAAATCACAAAAATAATTAAACTCATGAAAATGTTTTAAATTACTTCCTAATCACTTAGAAACAATTAGAATATTTTTTCTGATTTTCTAAATAAAGATATTAAATTTCAAAGTTTAAAAATAATTTTTAAAAGACTAAAAATGAGTTTTTCACTAAAATAATTCCAATAAATCAAATAAAATTCAAAAAAAATATAAAATCTTCCTCTCTAAGTTCTCTGACCTTAGGGAGACTTTTTAAAAATACAAAACTTAATTTTCCCCATTTTAATTATTTCATATTTAATAAATAGCCCAAAACTTAAAAGTAATTCTTAAAATTCAAATAAAAATCATAAAATTTTGTCCAAAGGCTTCTCTGGTCTAGTTCTATCTCCCGTAAAAATTTCAAAGGATTAGAAGCTACCTTGGTTATGTTAGGAATTTTCTTTGAAAAATCTTATATTTTGCATGAAAATAATTATATAAATAAATTAAAACTTGAAAAATCACATTTTCTCCTCTGATTTCTTAATTAACCCATGAATGAGGTAGGATAAAAATTTTAAATTCATTTGAATTGAATTTGACAAATTATGAAGTGTTAGAGCTTCAGGAGCAAATGTGTAATTTTGGAAAATTAGCCTTAATTAACATTTAGGCTTAATTTAAGGAGGGAAATGGGTAACCTCTGATCTTAATTTGGATGTTTGAAACACAAGGTAGAAATCAACCTCACTTTCTTAATTGAAAAAGATAAGTTAGTAAATTTCTAAATTATTATAATTTAGAAGTTTATTAAAATAAAATGAATCCAGGACTTAGGGGTATGACTTTTGAAGTTGATAACTAATCAATTTAATACCCCTATTTTAACGACCTATTTTGACGATTCAAATAAAACTCAAATCATGAATCATGATCACCTAAAACCTAACCTTTCAAAACTAATTAAGAAACTCACCTAGGTCTTAAGGGCTTAGTAGTAACTTAGGCTAAATCAAGTTTCATTTAAATAAGAATTAGAAAAGTAAACATCATTTAAAATTAAAACATCTTTCAAACATTACAAGCCCAATTAGGATCAAAATTTGGTTAAGTGTTTCAACAACACTAACTTGCATCTTTAAGGGTCTTCACCCATATAATTCTTAAATTGAATCACAAGTGATAACTACCACATTTTTAGGGATAATTGAGACATCAGTGTTCACTAAGCATTAAGGGTATTTACAGGATGAAATGTTCTAAATTGCTTCCTAATCACTTAGGAACAATTAGAATATTTTTCCTGGTTTTCTAAATAAAGATATTTAATTTCAAAGTTTAAAAATAATTTTTAAAAGGCTAAAAATGAGTTTTTCACTAAAATAATTCCAATAAATCAAATAAACTTCAAAAAATATAAAATCTTTCTCTCTGAGTTCTCTGACCTTATCCTCTGAGGTCTCTAACCTCAGGAGGACCTTTCAAAAAAACAAAACTTAATTTTTCCCATTTGAAATATTTTATATTTAATAAATGGTCTAGAATTTAAAATAATTCTTAAAATTCAAATAAAATTCAAAAAATCACGAAATTTGGTCCAAAGGCTTCTCTAGTCTAGGTCTACCTCCAGTAAAAATTTCAAGGGATTAGGAGCTACCTTGGTCAAGTTATGAATTTTCTTTGAAAAATCTTATATTTTGCACGAAAATAATTATATAAATAAATTAAATTTTGAAAAATCACATTTTCTCCTCTGATGTCTTAATTGATCCATGAATGAGGTAGGATAAAAATTTTAAAGTCATTTTAATTGAATTTGATAAATTATGAAGTGTTAGAGCCTTAAGGGCAAATGTGTAATTTTGGAAAATTAGCCTTAATTAACAAAGTAAACATCATTTAAAATTAAAACATCTTTCAAACATTACAAGCCCAATTAGGATCAAAATTTGGTTAAGTGTTCCAACAACACTAACTTGCCTCTTTAAGGGTCTTCACCCACATAATTCTTAAATTGAATCACAAGTGATAACTATCCCATTCTTTGGGATAATTGAGACATCAGTGTTCACTGAGCATTAAGGGTATTCATAGGATGAATTATTAAGCAACATAATAAGTTTAAGAGGGAAGCATGGATCTGCTTCTTTTTTTAAAAGAACTCGGGATTTTCCACCAGGCAGCGAGAAAGTAGCACGGACCTGCTTCTTTCTCTAGATCTGTTGGATACCTCGGAGATCAATTAAACTTAATATATTTCGCTTGATAAAATCATCTTTAATTGATCAAATAGGGACCACCAAGATATGACCTAGGGTTAGGTAGGTCGTCAAAATTTTATTTCCCTATTTCATATAAACTGCATTAACATGTTTTTTAAGTTTCAGGTGGTGGAACAAGAAGACTCGCCAGGTATGCTTTTATAGT
>NW_018251688.1:76927-95812 GCF_001263595.1 Phalaenopsis equestris | reverse complement strand
TAAATGAAATTATGGAACTCATTAAGTTGAGTTTAGTAAATTCATTTGGACTTAGTGAATCTAGTAGAAAATAGTGGTGCCGGAACAAGGGAACCGTAGGATCCTAACCGGTGTCACTCTAATCAACTTTAACATGCCCCCATAAACTTTAAAGAACTTCAACCATAGGGCCACCTGAGTTAATATTATAACTTGACACACTAGAAAACTCAAACTCGTCACGGCAAGGAGCTTGGAGCTAGTACGGTGGGCAGCACGGCCATCTTCAACAGCAAAACCTGTCTTCCCCAACTAAACCAATCTTCCTTTCTTAGACCTAAACAACAAAGTCATAGGATTTTGAGGTTTCTTGCTCATGTAACGTAAATCATTACCTTATCTTTAGGCCTTTGTATAGCCCTGTTACACAATATAAGCCCTAACTCGTCTTAGGATTTCGATGTTGTCATTTTTCACGACTTAAATCCTCACATCTTTCAGGCTATTCATGTGATTTTTTCACACAAAAGTAAGCTCTAATAAATAAAATAAACAGGATGAAACACTTAAATTTTTCTCCTCAAAACTGAAGCCAAACATTAGGATAGCTTGAGAAGTCATCGGGGTTCTCCTCTGGTTCCATGACATCCTCTAGTTCTTCCTCGTTTGGATTCTACAATAAAATGTTCCAAATTTGAACCAATCCCATTTTACACCTTTACGTTTGATCTCATTGAAAAGTCCTACCATTTGAAACTCCTTGAAGATAATATTTCCTAATTTTTATCGAGAGTCTTCTTAGGTGACTTTGGTCATTTAAGATGTAATTAACTATAGGGGCTTGCCCTTATAGGAAGCAGGTCCGAACCCAGCTTAATATAAACCCTATTTAATTCTTTATATTAAATAGGGGAACTTGTCTGCAAATACAAAGGTTTTGCAGACCAAACGGATGTCATATATTCCATAGTTTATTTGATCGAGTCTCATCCTCAAGTCTTATGTTTATCCTTTGGGATAGATATAGGATTTGAGATACAACGTTCTTTCATTTAAAATATGAAAAATATGGGGTAAGTTTGATTTCATATTTTTTTTAAAACTAAATATATATTTAAATACAATGTCCTTTCGAAGCGGGCAACGAGATTTCGATTCCGCTATCCGACAGCTTCTTACGGGCAACTCCAATAAAAAATAGTGTCGATAAGGAGCTTGGGCTAAATATAAGTTATTAACATAATCAAACTCATCCAAAAAAACATGAGAATCAACAGGAGTGGTAATATGATTTTGCTAAAAAAGCTCCGTAAAGTAAAGCACCGCACTCTCCCCAATTTCATCCAAATTAGTTAAAGTTTGACCTTCAGCATTTTTAATTTTCTGGATGCAATTTATGTTCCGCCTATGCATTAAGGAGGCATGGAAATAGTTTGTATTTCGATCACCAGCTATGAAATGAAGGTCATTAGCTTTTTTGTTGAAGAAGAGCTTCTTCCATATTTATGGCTTCAAGTAAAGTCAAGTGGGCTTGAGCAGTAGAGTTCACCACTTCAGGGGTACCAATCACATGAGCTTTCAAAAGATCAACCGCATTCTGAGCCTCCAAAACTTTAGTAGGAACATTTCCAAATATTTGGTGATTCCATTTCCGAAGATGAGCAGCCAATTTCTTATGCAGTTGCCAAAGGATATACCAGGATGAACCAGCACCTTCATACCACCAAACCTATTGCACAGTACTAAGAAAAGAATCATGAGAAGTCCAAATGTTAAGAAATTTAAATCTGGAGATAATAGGTTTATCAATAAAAGCAAAAGTAAGGAGAATAGGATTATGATTGGATGAAGCATAGCTCAAATGTTGGACTTTGGAGATGGTGAAGTAATTAAGAAAAATCAAGTTTGCTAGAAAATGATCAAGTCATTATTGGAGAAAACCTCTCCTCCAAGTGAAGGGAGAGCCAGAATAGCCCAAATCAAATAAACATGCTCCATCCATAGAGTTAGAGAACCGATTGAGAAGAGATATATCACGTCTCCCCCCACCCTTTTTCTCGGAAGGTTTCTTAATCATGTTGAAATCCTTGCCAACAAACAAATTTTCAAAGATGGAACCACCCAAAATCTCAAGTTTCTGCCAAAGTAAGAATTTTCAGATAGAAGAGAGCTAGCATAAACAACGGTGCCCCATCCATGAAACTGGTCCATCCAGAAATGAGCGAGGACAAATTTTTCCTCATCTTCACTAATAGATAAAGTGACTTTACATTTCCAGAAAACCCATATCTTGTTATTATTATTGCAGTAAGAGTGATAGCTTTTGAAACATTGTAAAATCCTACCCTTATTAACATGAACAAGGGGCTCCAAAATGGCAAAAATAGAGATTTTGTGAACCCTACAAAGGTGTTTAAGTTTATTAAGGGAGGAAGGGTCCGCCACTCCCCTAATATTCTAGACCATAATTTTAAACATTATGTCTTAAGCCTGCCCTTCTAAATGATCTAGAAGGGTTGCCTAATTATTCCCCATCCGAGTAATAGGTATCTTCCTGAATATTAATGCCAACATTCAAACTAGAGAGTTCATTCTTTCTTTTGGCCTTTTTTTTGCATGTTTTTGTACCTGCCACTCCCCTTCTAAAGAGATATGAGAAACTTGAAGAGGGTCTTTTGATACTTCATTAGGAACAGGAAGAGGGTTACCTTGCTCATAATGTTATACTTGCTTATCAACCTTGTTGTTCCTGGCAAAATTGGCATTAATAGATGTAGAAAGAGCATTACTATGAGCAACTAAATGAAATGGAGTATTCTCAGAATGTGTTTCAACAGTTGGTTCAACATTTCCCTCATTTTCATGAGATGGAGCTTGCATATGGATAGCACCATCACTACCAATTGGTAGTGGTTGCATTTGTATATCATCTTTATTTAACGAAGCATTAGCAATAGGCTCAACGTTAGCAGTAGACTCAATGTTAGGTTGAACTTGTTCATTTATAACAGAGGGATTAGGTGGCACTATAATATTGTTACCAAAGGGAGGATTCAATCCATTAGATGTTTTAGGTTGAGGATTGAAACGGAAACAATTAGAAATATGGTGATCAAACATAGAATAATGAGTGTAACATGGGGAATGCCTTTCGATTTCAACCGGTTAACAATTGCCCTGATGTTGAGATCTGATCCAAATTTTCTCACAAAAGGGCTAAGTTATATCTCTTTCCACAAGAACCCTAGCCTTGGAGGGTCGAGTAAGATAAAAAGTATCAATATCCATTTTTACCCGTATGCAGCAGCAAGAGAGAATAATACTTCATGATTAAATAGATGTAGCTTTAGTCCAGGAAAACAAATCCAAACCACTAAAATAGGTAGTTCTAATTTCGTGTCAAAATTAATAGACCATTTCTGAAATTTCATAAACTGATTATCTATTCTCAGATATCTTTTTGCAAAGAGCAAGGTATAATCCTCATCATTTGCTAGTTGTATAAGAATATGTTTACCATCTAGAACCCCAATTTTCCACCAGCCCTTCCGTTTAAGCAAGTCAAATTCTTTCCTGATAAGATCAAGCTTTGGATGCCCATAAGAAAACTTCCCAACCAAAGCAAAATGACAAGAAGAAGCCAAAACATTGGATTCAACCTCTGAAATAAACATTGCCAGTTTACCATTCTTTTTCCCAAGCTTTTTCACAAAAGTATAATCACCCCCAACATTAAGAGAATCATGAAAACCTTGTGGGAACATAAAGGAGTTGGGAGAACCAGAAATCACCCCACCTCCCTCTAAAACAGTATCAATAAAGGAAAGAGAGGGTGGCATTGCGAAAAAAATTGAGAGCATGAAATGCCGAGAACAAGCGATGGAAGGATCTCACCAGCCACAAACCCTAGATGCCATCACCATGATTATCAAACATATATATATATATATATATATATATATATATATGATTAAAAGAGCATCTTGTGGCTCCTTACGCGTTAATAATTAAAAAAGGTACAATATTGGGGTGGGATAGTGGATCCCCGTCTAGAAACAAAATAAATACATTAGTTCCTAGGGGTTCCACTAACCGCAGTATAACTTTAGGCAAAAAACAAAAAGTACATGTGTAAACCCAAAAAGTAAAAAAGTATACCAACAAAAAAAGTAAGTATACCAACAAAAAAAGTATACCCAAAAATTACATGTATACCAAACCCCAAGACCAAAAAAAAAGTGAACATGTTTAAAACAGAAAAAGCTAAGTCCAAATAACATCCAACGGCTCCTACCATCTCCTGCAATCTATTCAGAACCTGCTTGGATTATAAGCAAAAAACATTGTGCAGGACAGTGTAATCGAAGCTCAGTTGATAGCATCCGAGCATCCAAAATCCAACATCCATGAAAACGTAAGTAAGCAGATCGGGCAGAGAGCATATGTGTATGAAATCTCAAAAATCTGAAAAGGAATTCCCTGCACAGTATAGGAAGTGACAAATTTTTTTGCAACATTATCATGTGGCCACAAGGAGAAGCCTTCCAGACACCAAAGAAGCCATGAGCCCATAAATCCTCAAAGATAATAGACCATCCAACTAAATACGAAATAGTGACCAGCAGAGTGATCCAAAATTGTTGGTCTTTCACCAACCAAAGCAAAAAATATAATATACTGTTAAAACCTAATAGAGAAACAGGTACCCCAAAGAAGTAACTAAAAAGCTCTTTTAATTTATAGGAAATCGCAACACTAATAATATTCTGACCCCTAGTGTTGTCCCAGGTATATAAAATCAATATCAGAGCAAGATTCATCAAAATACCATTCCTAAACAGTGTACCAGCAAGCACCCATAGAGGCAATGTAGAAGTAGATAAATTAAATTTAGTGGAGCTAGAATTTCCAGCATTAAACCAACTAACCAAGTCCAAATTGAAAACCAAGCTACCCATCATATGTTGCCAAAGCCAATGAATGTAGCCACTGCCATACCATGTTCCAGAGTAAGAGAAATTCCAAGATAATTTAAAATCATAAGGGCCATTTGAATGAATGAAAGTTTCATGAGAAACCACCTCAAGACCAACATCCTTCCATCCTTCCAGCAAGAAACATTCATCCTAACAGTGCAAGGAAGAAAAAGCCTTTGAAAAAACCAATGACAGTCCCATGAAACTCCACCAATATTTCACCACAAGCCTTACTAAGTACGTCAAAAAAAGTGGCCTTTAATGTAAAAAATTTGTCAAATCCACCACTCTCAGCTTAACATCAAAACAATAACCAAAAAGGCAGTACACAATAAAGCTAACCAAAGTGAGGCCATAGAGCTCCAAATGGTAGCTCACAGCCCGGAGAAGACAAAACCCAATACTACCTTTCATCATAGAAACAAAGCTTAGTGTCTATCAGCCTACCAGTAAACCAATCATAAATAGCATAAGCCATGTGCCTCCATGCATCAAAAAGATACAGAAAAATAACATCAGGAGCCTCAAAACTGTAAGAAGTATTTTGTGGTGCAAAAAGCCACCACAACAATACCAAGTAAATCATAACCTCAAAACCCAATTTAGTATAGTGATGATATAAGCACGATTTACAAATAACACTGTTCACAGTTTTGCTAATCAAAAAAAGGCTAGAAAGCCCCATATAAGAGAAAGTTGCCATAAAACCATTCAATAAAGTAAACAACTGTTTCAAACAATTAGCCATTAAGCCAAGTGCCAATTTCAAAATCCTGTTAGTGGAGCTAAGTTTCATTACTCTGGCTATATCACAATCCTGCCTGTGAGCCCAAAAAGTCTAACCATCAAAGTAGAGAATATTGGTGCTGCAATCTCCAATCAATCCAAGAGTGGGACTGTAAGCACCAAACTCTCCAATCAAGCCAAGATTGGGACTATAAGCCATAACTCAAAACTGTGTCCAGAAAGCTCTTACTTTATAGTATAAATCATAAAAAGCTAGCCAGGAGTGGGACTATAAGCCCCAAACCAACAAATAAAGCTTGCATATTTCATCATTTTGAGGCCAAAACTGAGAAACCAATGCCCAAAACAAAGATAATAATTGCAAGAAGACTTCCCAATCTGAAAGCAACAAGTTCTTCCAAGATAAGTCCAAAACTGAGCACCCATCTCCTAAAACATAGTAAGTAGAAATAAAAAGCCTTCCTACTTTAAACCCCAAAATAGTAGGCCAAATAAATGCTTGAGAACCATCTTCAAGAAAATCAGAAATGGGCATTCCAAAATGACCAAAGCTAGACCCATAATATGCAAAAAGAAACCCAAATGAGGGGGCAACATCTTAAAAACAAACAAAAAGGGCATCCAAATCATTTTTAATAAGTTTATGCAAGGATGAGGGAGAGGTATTTCCAACAATAGCTTTTTGCACCCTCCATTTGGCCAACCAATCAGCAGATTGATTTCATTCTCTATAAGTAAAATAAAATAAAATATTAAGGTGTTGTCTTTCAATAGTAAACCTAATTCTGTTGAGCAAAGCTATGATATACCAAGGAGGTTTAATCTTAGCCAAAAGAATTTTAAACAGGATTTCAGAATCAGTTTCCACCACAATGTCATTTAATTTTAATGAGGTAACCGTATGAAGAGCAGCAAGCACAGCAGAGGTCTCAGCCTCAGGTGAGGAGTTAGCGATACAAGGTGATGCAAAGTAAGCTATATATCTTCCATAAACATCTCTGATAATCCCTTCCATACCCGTATAGGCATTAGAAAAACTCCCATCGACATTAACCTTAAACCAACCATGGGGGGTGGTGCTCATTTAATCAAAATGGGTTGCCTACCCTTGGCCATAGTAGGAGTGACATCCTGTCTAAAGAGGACTTCCGTGCCTTTTTAAAATAAGCAATCACTAAAGTGGAAGTGGTAGAGGGTGTGTGACCATTAGCTTCATATTTATGACTGTTTCTTGGCATTCAAATAAACCATAAGACAATGACAGAAAAACAAAAGTGCTTGTTGAAAGAGGGTTCAGAACCCTTCCAAATCTCTATAGCAGATTTAAAACTCAGATTAGTGGGCTAATGGATACAAAAAAAGCACCCAATATGATGTCAAACTTTTTTAGCAAAAGGACACTCAAAGAACAGATGATTAAGAGATTCAACACCTTTTTTACAATTATAATGGTAAGAGGCAAGTTTCAGCTCTTTCACCTTAAGTATATCATCATGTGGAAGCAACTTATGAAAGTATCTCCAAAGGAAAAAGGATATAGATGGAGAAATAAGTTTATGCCAAATAAACACATGCCATTTCCATGGAGTAAAAGAGTGTAGATTTGAGTAAAGCCATTTTATGACAGATGAGCTAGTATGATTCTTCCATAAAGGAAGAGCTTTATCTTGAGGTTTAACAAGAAATCTAGCAATGGCTGGAGCAATTTCACCAACTAAGGAATTCAACATATCAAGATTCCATTCACCATTAATCTAACAATCTGAAACCAGTAAATTAACATCATAATCAAGAGTTGTCAAATTAAAAAATGTAGAGAGACCCCAATCATCATTCCAAAAATAAATACTACCATCACCAATTTCCTAAAACATGAAATATGAAGCTACATTGTGAGCAGCAATGATGGCTTTCCAAAGTCTAGAATCCCCCACTCTCCAATTAACAGTGGAAGGATGTAAAGTTTTGTAATATTTATGTTTCATAAATCTTGCCCATAGAGACTCTCTCTGCCAAAATTTGAACCAAATTTTACACATATTTATATCTATAGTATGCTGTAAAGTTTTAATCCTAAGCTCACCAGCACAAAGAGGTTTACAAGCATAGTGTCAACCATGTCATTTAATTTTAATGAGGTAACCGTATGAAGAGCAGCAAGCACAGCAGAGGTCTCAGCCTCAGGTGAGGAGTTAGTGATACAAGGTGACGCAAAGTAAGCTATACAAATCAATTAAATATATTTTCAGGAATCTTTTGAGTGCTCTTTTTTTTTTTGAAAAGCTGCATCATGTAAAGAGGGAGTGTGCAAAGAACACTTTTCAATAAAGTGAGCCTACTCCCATCGGAAAGGAATATATTTTTCCAATCGTTTATCTTGATTTTAACCTTGTCAATCACCTCATCCATTTAATTTTGCTTGATTCTGCCTCTAAGAATGTTGATGCCAAGTTACTTTATAGGGAGCTTAGAGACTTTGCAACCAGTAAAATTATGAGCTCAAGCAAGGGTATTGGGAGGAGAACCTTTGCCAGGGTACATAGAGCACTCAGCCAATATGAACATCATCCCGGAAGTATTTTGAAAGTCTTTTAACAAAGTCAAAGTAGCTTTGATGGTGTGTTTACTAGCATTTAAAAACAAAATGGCATCATCAACATAAGCAAGATGGCTCACAATAATTTTAGACTTATGGGAGAATTCAAGATAAGGACAGTCATGATGCAACTTATTAATAAGTCCGGATAGATAATCAAAAGAAATTATGAAAATTGTTGGAGAAAGAGGGTCTTCCTGCTTGATCCTCCTTCTAGCAGAAAATAAATCACGGGCTTCACTATTGACCATCACACTATAGCTATTATTGGACAACCATCTCTGTATGAGAGAGAAGAAATCATGTTAGCCTTTAGCTTGCAGCAGAATATTGAGAATAAAGTCCCAACTAATAGTGTCAAAAGCTTTCTTAATGTCCAATTTGAGGACGATGTTGCCCCTCTGCACTTTTTGTCCAACTCCTCAATCATTTCTTACTCTAAAAGAATATTGTTAGTAATGTCTCTGCCCTTAATAAAAGTAGACTGCTATTCAGCAATGATGTGAGTGAGATGAGGCTACAGTCTGCTAACAATAATCTTACTCGTAACTTTAGATATCGCCGTGGTGAGAGATAGAGGACGAAAGTTATCCCAAGTGATCTTATCATTGCCTTTAGGAATAATAACTATCTGAGCCAGGGTGAATTATTTACCAAGGTTGTTTCTAAGGAAAAAACTTTGAATAGCAAAAATAACTTCCTTCTTAATAACCTCCCAAGCATGTATGTAGAAAGAAGAAGAAAAACCATCCGGACCCGGGGCTTTATTGGGGCAAGGACCCAAAACCATCCGGACCCGGGGCTTTATTGGGGCAAATAGATTTGAAGGCATTCAAGATTTTCTGCTCATCTGGAGGTTAAACCAAACTAAGATTATTAGTATAATCATACTCATTCTCAAAATAAGTGGGATCAATAGGCATAGTATGAGAAGAACTGTGAAAGAGTTTTGTGTAAAAGCTAATAACACTATCACCAATTTCTTTCATATTAGTTATAAAGCTCCCATCAGCTTTTTTAATTTTTAAAATGCTATTGATATTTCTTCTATGCTTAAGAGTTGCATGAAAATATTTAGTGTTTCTATCCCCTTCAACAAAGGAAGAATCATTAGCTTTCTATTTTAGTAAATTTTCCTCTAAAGCAATAGCATCCAAAAGTTCTAAATGGAGAGTTGCATGAAAATATTTAGTGTTTCTATCCCCTTCAACAAAGGAAGAATCATTAGCTTTCTATTTTAGTAAATTTTCCTCTAAAGCAATAGCATCCAAAAGTTCTAAATGGGCTTGAGCAACATTGTCCATCAAATGAGGGGAAACATCAAGTTGGGCTTCTAAGGAATTTACAATATTTTGAGCATCCTTCACTTTTTTATGAACATTACCAAAGACCTCGTAATTTCATTTTATGAGGTGAGCAACCACTTTCTTATGCAATTGCCACAAGACAAACCAAGGAGTCCCAACACCATCATATTTCCAAGCTTGTGTCACCAAATCAAGAAAAGTAGCATGTGAAGTCCAAACATTAAGAAATTTGAATCTAGTAATGGTCGGCTTGACAGTGAAAGCCAAAGTGAGCAATATAGGATTATGGTCAGAAGTAACATGACTCAAATGTTGCACCTTCACTATAGAAAAGTAACTTATAAAAGCTGAATTAGCCAAGAAACGATCCAATCTTTGATAAAGAAATCCCCTCCTCTAAGTTTAAGGAGAACCAGTATAGCTCAAGTCATAAAGACCTGCATTAGACACTGAGTTAGAAAATTGATTGCTAAGAGCAGGCTCTACTCTGCCCCCTCCTTTTCTTTCCATCGGCTTTATGACCATATTAAAATCTCCACCAACAAACCAATTCCCGTTGATGATACCTCCCATAGACTCAATTTTCTGCCAAAGCAAATTTTTTTCATACAAAATAAAGCTAGAGTAAACAAAGGTGCCCTACCCCTGAAAACCATCAAAACAAATTTGAGTTAGAATGTATTGATCATCATCTTCAATAATTGAAAGATTGACAGTGGGCTTTCAGAAAACCCAAATTTTGTTGTTAACGTTGTAGTAAGAATGATAGCCTTTGAATTTATTAAGAATTTTTTATTTATTCACATGAACCAAAAGCTCCAATTCCAAAATAGCAAAAATGAGTAATTTGTGAACCCTACATAAGTTTTTAAGCCTATTAAGGGAGTTAGGGTCCGAAACTCCCCTAATATTCCAAACTATTATGTTAATCTAAACCATTATGTTAATCATGATGACGTGAGCCAACCCTTCTAGAAGATCTAGTAGAGTTGGCCAACTGTTCTCCATCTGAGTGATAAGATCTTTCATGAATAATGTTACTTGTGTTAAGTTTAGATAACTCAATGTTACGTTTAGCCTTTTCTGTGATTGCTTTTGCAGTTGCCATTCATTTTCCATAGCTGAAGTAGCATTATCAAGAGCAATATTTATATCAACTGTTTCTGAATGAGTTCCAACTATAGGAGTATGAATCATGATACTAGGAAGAGTAGATTGTTCATTATCTTTAGTTTATCCTACAAAAGAATAGTGTCCATTATCAGTGTTTGCTACCAAAGGCTCCTCAGTGATCGTTACTTCGTCAGGCCCCGCAAGAGGTAAGTGCCCATAAGACGCATTAGCATTATGTATGTTCGAATTTTCAGCTAACTCCACATTGTCATTAATCTGCTTAAGTGTAGGTGTAGCAACATTACACAAATGTAAGACATCAGCTCCTAGATGTCCATCATTAAATGCCCATCATTAGTACTCAATTGTTGAGGTATGGCTTCAATACAATTATTTATAGTTCCTGTAACCAAAGTTTGCAAATAAGAAGTAGCATTAGTATCAAGACTTTCAACTAAATCATTTCCATTTTCAACACCAGGTGGAGAATCATGCTGAGTATTTTTTATAGTTTGCATAGCATTATGAGTATTTTTGAGTTGTGGATTCAATCAAAAGCAAGAAGTAGTTTGATGCCCAAACATGGAACAATGAGTACAATAAGGCGAATGTCTTTCAATTTCAACAGGTCGCCAATAACCTTGATGTTGCAAACCTATCCAAATTTCATTACAGAAAGGCTGAGTAATATCTCGTTTAACTAAAATACATGCTTCAGATGGTTTCGATAAAGTGAAAATAACTTGATCCATTTTCAAAGGCTTCCCATATGCAGCAGCAAGTAAAAAAAGTATTTCGTGGTTAAAAAGATGTAATTTAAGTCCTGGAAATCGAATCCATACCGGAATAATAGGCAACTCAGCTTTAGGATCAAAATTAATATACCATTTCCAAAATTTCACCATACTATTTTCCACTCACACGAACCTTTTAGCAAAGAGGTGAGTGTAATCCTCATCATTAGTGTAATCCTCATCATTAATGTAATCCTCATCATTAACTAATTGTATAAAAATATGTCTACCATCAATGATACCAACCTTCCACCAACCTTTTATATTTAACATTTGAAACTCTCTCCTTATGATCTCAACCTTAGGAATGCCATACATAAATTTGCCAACTAGTGCATGACGACAAGAAGACGTAAGAACATATGTTTCATCCTCAGTAACATAAAGAGCAAGTTTACCATTTTTTCCCCAATTTTTTGATAAAAGTATAATATCCACCAACATTAAGAGTCTCATGAAAGCATTGTGGAAAAAATTTAGAGAATGTTGCGGATGAAGTGCCACCTCCGTCTAAAATAGCCTCAACAAACGATCAAGAAATCAGAGGCATATTCGAAATGTAAAACCCAAAGAAAACAAGGAGAACTCGGAAAACTCGATGAATGAGAGAAAACATAAGTAGAAAAACTCAAAAGAAGATGTTGGAAGGATCTCACCAGCCGACCGGAGAAGTCCCATCCTCAAACGTCGGAGATCGCCCGAGAGACGCCGCGAATCCCCAACCCTAGCAGAGCTCCCATCGCTTCATACATACCTATATATAATTACAGTGGACTATGTATCAAAGTGGATTGAAGAAATAGCTTTATTTCGATGTGATGCTTGAAGTGTTTCAAAATTTTTAATAAAAAGTCTTTTTACACAATATGGAATGCCAAAAATAATCTTTACTGATGGAGAATCTCACTTTCGGAACAAACAAATTGAAAAGTTGGTGGTACTACCTGCCGAAAATAATCTTTACTGATGGAGAATCTCACTTTCAGAACAAACAAATTGAAAAGTTGGTGGTACTACCGATCACAATCGGCCGCTCTACATCTCTATCAACATTGGCAGATTTGTGCTCTCTAGAGTTTTGGTAGATCTATGAGCATCACTCAACTTAATGAGTATACGAACGTTAGCATATTAAGATATTGACGCTCAGGAGCTTGACACTGAGAAAATGATGTTAAGAAGATTTAATCAGAAAGGAGAAAGAGCACTTGGGTCAATTATGCTACTCATGAAGGTTTGAGAGCTAAGAACAACCTCTAGTTCCATATCATTGACACAAAAACTTTTTTCAATGCATTTCATGGTCGACCATGATTAACGAGCATAATATGGTCCTGTCATCGATGCACCAGTGCATCAAGTATTTCAAGGAAGGACAAGAACATTGCATCATGGGGGATTTGCAGCTATTTTCAGTTCATGAGGTAGGCATCCACGAAGACGCTGCCTACTATGCTCCTCCGAAGAAGATTGTCTTTTCTTGCAAAGTTGTGTCAAATAGAATGAAAGATTCAAAGGGATCACAAGAGCAAGATCATTTAGCTCCGCTTCAACGATCTTCCACCACTCTTTGCAACGAGTTGGTGGAGGTTCCTTTAGCCCACGCATCTGAGATCAAGAACGGTGACTCAGGCAAGGAAGAACCAACACCATTGTTGAACAGACAAAGCCGACCATCAGCATTGACATGAAAGGAAGCTCCAAGGAAGATAAGTTTGATAGAGTAACAAATACAATAAATTGGAAGTGGCCACATTTTGAGATTTGCTTGGAGGATATGGAGAAAAGTGAATATGAGTTAATGTAAGATCGGATCAACCACTACATGCAAGCCATGACCTTAACTCTGATTCACTCCCATAAAGTCCAGAGTCCAGAGGTCAAGGAAGTATGGGTTATTGGTTTGAAACTGATCAAGTTCTACCATACTTCTCCTTCCCCTGATTTGGAAACTTGTGCAAATTTGGAAGGGGATGATTCTAATGAATTAATAGAATTACCATTTGGTTACTTTTCTCCTTGTGTAAAAAAATTAATTCAATAAGGTTACACACCAAAACAAATGTTGAAGGATAAACTATAGCTCTTTGAGAAGTTATGGAGTATTAAAGGTCGAACTCTCAACTTGAAAGAGAGTCATGGATTTGGTACGATAGGACCAGTCGGTGATTCAAAATTTTGCATGGTTGTTACTAGAGGATTGGAAGAGGATTGTCTTGATGTGGAAGACGATTCGGAAGATTCTCCGATAGATGATGCTTCGCTAGAGTTTGAAGGGGAAATCAAATCAACAGAACACAAATTAAGAGAAATTAACCTTGAGATTGAGGAGCAGCTCTGACCTACCTTTGTAAGTTCTCTACTCAGTAATAAAGAGTCTACGGATTTGATTAAGTTATTGTCAGAATTCAAGGATTGCTTTGCTTAGAGCTATGATAAAATGTCTGGATTATCCTCAAAAGTTGCAGGTCACAAGCTTGGAGTGGACATAAGTATGACCCTAGTGAAACAAGCTCTCAGAAGAATACGCCTCAAAATAGAACAACAAGTCATTGTCGAGGTGAAGAAATTAATAGACGCTAACTTTGTGCGAGAAGAACAGTATACCACATGTTTAACAAACGTTGCGCCAGTTAAGAGGAAGAATGAACAGATTTGCCCATGTGTTGACTTGAGTGACTTAAATATAGCATGTCTAAAGGATGAGTTCATCTTACTGATACCAGAGTTAATGGTGGACATCACGTCGACACACAAAATTTTCTCCTTTATGGATGGATCATCATGGTACAATCAGATCAAGATGGCTCTAGAAGACGTAGTGCTTACAACCTTCAAAACGCGGATCGAAATCTTTTGCTACACAGTGATGTCGTTTGGGTTGAAGAATGCTGGAGCAACTTACCAACGAGCTATGACGAAGATCTTTGATGACCTCATTTACAACCAGGTGGAGTGTTAGGCAGATGACTTGGTCATCAAAAGCAAACCGTGAATAAAACACCGATATGATTTGAGGATCGTATTTGAACAATTACGACAATATAATCTTAAGATGAATCCCTTAAAGTGCGCATTTGACGTCACTTCCAAAAAATTTCTAAGATTCGTTGTACGTCATCGGAGAATCGAAATCGATCCAGATAAGATTAAAGCTATCTTAGAAATGTCGTTTCCCAAAACCTTGAAACAGCTACAATCCTTTCAAGGTAAATTGGCATACCAGAGACACTTTATATCTAATATGTCATGTAGGTGTCAGTCATTCTCAACATTAATTAAAAAGGGCGTCAAATTCGTTTGGGAAGAGAATTGTCAACGGAAATTTGAGAACATTAAACAATACTTAACGAGATCTCCTGTTTTGACAGTTAAACAAACTTCTTAGGTTTTTCTGTTTTTAAAAATAATTAAATAAGTTTAGCATGTCATATAAATTTTATTTTAAATTTTCGACATAAATAATATAAATATAAAAAAAAAGGTTCTTCAAAAAAATCTTTTGCTTAACCTAACCAAAATTATAAAATAAATACTTGTAAACATATTTTCAAAACCACAAATTTCTGTGAAATAAACCAAAAATCATAATTTTATCTATCTTATTTGTTAAACGCGGTTGTATTTTCTTAAACAACAAATCTCATAAACAACAATAATCTTACCATTTTTCAGTATGTTCGAAACCGCCTACTGATTCGGCTCGGATCGATTTTTCCTTCAAATTATAATAAAGGAAAAAGAATTTTCAAACTTCCGGTGCTCAACGGTGCACGTGATAATTCAGTATAATATTATTTATATCAAAATTTGTCGATTTTATCAATTATAAAAAATAAAAAAAATGAGGGCCACTGAAATTAAGAATTTTTTCGTGACGGAAATGAGGCATGTTACTAGTGACATATCCAAATGCCCAAAATTTATAAAATTACCAATCGCCAACATTTTGTCGTCTTTGACCAAGACAAAAATAATAAAATTTACCTACATACCAATCTATTCTTATGAATTTACACATTTAACATCTAAACCTTAATTTTATATACATGGCACCTTCCTTATTTCACTTTTAAAAAATTTAAATAATTTTAATTTTATTATGATATAATAGATTCGATCGACATAAATGTAAAAATTAAAATCTAAGTGTTTAATAAATAAATACATAAGAATTGGGGGTATGTATGTAAATGCCCAAGTCAATAATTGTATTGATTTATAAAGATTTACTAGAAAAAATGTTGCTTAATTGACAAATACTTGAACGTTAAAAGTAGTAGGGAGATTTACATAACTATCTCCCAATTTATATGCTGGTATGTCATTAACAAAACTTCATCATCTCGATATGGATTTCAAGACATGACACAAATCTTTCGAGAAAAAAATATTCAAATTTAAATTAAGAATCATCAAAAACTCTGATCTTATCAAACGTATAGTCAAACGAATGACATTGCCGACCACTATCGACCACCTCTCGTCGGCTGTCATTGACCACTACAGCCCCTATTCATTTAAAAAAAAAAAACCCTTGTAGAATCATGATATGCACTTTGGAATCCCGACATGCATTATCGATTAATGATACACCATGTAGAGTAACAACCAGTCTTACAAAAGTAATAAAATATTCTACAGAGCAACACACCCCGAAGAAGGTGTAAAATGCACCACAAATGATGTGTAATAGCACCCTAAAAATGATGCAATGTGTAATCCACATACAATGCATCAATGCCTCTCGAAGACGGTGCAACGATGCCTTCCAAAGACGATGTAACAACACACATCACAATAATTGCTTACAACCGTCGTACTCAAAATATGATGATTTCTTCTGAACTCATGAAGCTCTCTCCATCCATCCCACCACTACGCTCAACATGACCAACTACGACCTACATAGTCCACACCTCAGGCAACTCCCAACTTTGGCCTTTGCGGCTTGGAGATGTTATCACGTCTCATGCAATTCCCAACTCTGATCCCTTTAAATTACAAAAGTTATCACACTTCATACAGATCCTAACTTCAAAATTTGCGGAATAACGAATGTTATCACAACTCACTGCTACAGCTATGTGACCAATATGGTTTACTTGGTACACAAGTCGTGCAATTACTAAATCTGGCTTTTGCGGCCTATCGACCACCTCTCGTCGGCTGTCATTGACCACTATCGACAGCCCCTATTCATTTAAAAAAAAAAAACCCTTGTAGAATCATGATATGCACTTTGGAATCCCGACAATCGACCACCTCTCGTCGGCTGTCATTGACCACTATTGACAGCCCCTGCTCATTTAAAAAAAAAACCCTTGTAGAATCATGATATGCATTTTGGAATCCCGACGTGCATTATCGATTAATGATACACCATGTAGAGTAACAACCAGTTTTACAAAAGTAATAAAATATTCTACAGAGCAACACACCCCGAAGATGGTGTAAAATGCACCACAAATGATGTGTAATAGCACCCTAAAAATGATGCAATGTGTAATCCACATACAATGCATCAATGCCTCTCGAAGACGGTGCAACGATGCCTTCCAAAGACGATGTAACAACACACATCACAATAATTGCTTACAACCGTCGTACTCAAAATATGATGATTTCTTCTGAACTCATGAAGCTCTCTCCATCCATCCCACCACTACGCTCAACATGACCAACTACGACCTACATAGTCCACACCTCAGGCAACTCCCAACTTTGGCCTTTGCGGCTTGGAGATGTTATCACGTCTCATGCAATTCCCAACTCTGATCCCTTTAAATTACAAAAGTTATCACACTTCATACAGATCCTAACTTCAAAATTTGCGGAATAACGAATGCTATCACAACTCACTGCTACAACATATGTGACCAATATGGTTTACTTGGTACACAAGTTGTGCAATTACTAAATCTGGCTTTTGCGGCCACGGATGTTATCACAACTTTTACAAATCCCAAATTCAACCTCTACGACCTATAAATGATATTATAGTTCATTGCTACGGTTTATGTGACCAATTATGATCTTTGTGGTCCAGAGGTCATGTAGCTCACAACTTCGGCCTTTGTGGCTCAGAGCTCATGTATCTCACAACTCCGACCTTCGTGGCTTACTGAAATTATCACTGTTCATCTAGCTCCCAACTCTCGCTTCTGAGCCTAAGACTATTATTACAGCTCCTTGCTACGACATACGTGACTAACTACGATCTACAAAAGTCCACAACTAATGTAGCTCCAAGCTATGACCTCCATGACCTACAGAAGTTATCACAGCTCATCACATCATAGATGTTCCTCAGCTAGCGTAGCTTCCAACTTTTTCCTGTGCAACATCCAGACGTTATCGTAGCTCGCCACTGTGGTCTATGTGACTAGCTATGACCTACGTGGCTTACAACTTTTGCAGCTTTCTACTACGGTCCCTGTGACCAATCAACGCTTCTGAAACAACCATCTACAACTCACATAACTAACTACTACCATGCTTTTCAACTAAAGCCTCAAAGATAAGCTTGTGCTACAACCACAATCTACAACATTTACGGTGGACTACTGCCTCTATAATAAATGACTACAGATTTCACGGTTCGTTGTGGCTATTATTGTTGAAATATCGTTGTACATCACTTTGTACTTCCATCTTTCATAATGTAGGAGAAGGGTGTGTTTGTATTCTCACAATTACATAACAAATTATTTCAACTGGTCAAAACTCGTGATTTTCTCTTTTTAGGATTTTGCACTTGAAAACTTTTGGTCTGTCTATCTATCTCACATCACTAAAATGCTAAATTATTACTCCATCCCCGAGAATCTCGCGGCTCATATCATATGTATTGACATATTAATCATCTATATTTTAAATTTTTTGTATATATTATCCAATTTATGCCATGAACATAAAAATTAGGCGTTCCTTATATAAAAATTGAAGGGGAAGTAGTGGATATTTAAAAATTGAAAGAACCCAGAAATAGTAATGATAATGTGTTCGGGTGGAAGGCCTCGTTGCAAAATTTATATATAGGGCTAGCTGTCTAATTATTTTTAAACGAGAGGGACATCCGCAATATTTCACCGATAGCTGCGGAGCCCATAATTGGTCTCTCGTAGGAAACCATCAAATCTATCGCATTTGGCCATCCCCGATCTCTTGTACCTCGTCCTCAACAGTGGCCGAGGGACGGCCATTCTCTCAGAAAAAAAATTGATATTCCTTCCTTTCTGATGGCGGAGCTTGCAGATACGGAGGCATTATCGGCGGTGGCGGAAGATAGCCCGTCGGCGGTTCAGGGGTGGCGTGCGTTGATCGGATGGGTGAGTATCGTCCTTCAAGTAGTAATCCAGATCCTGCGGTTC
>NW_018251688.1:5015-76917 GCF_001263595.1 Phalaenopsis equestris | reverse complement strand
TCAGCCCCTCTTCGTGGGCGCAACTTCTCTCCTTCGTCGGCCTCCGCAACCACCCACACTCTCTTCTCTCCTCTTCTAACCCATTCAAGCCCCTTCCCGCCGACATCCCAGTCGAAATTTCCATCGAAGCTCCAATTTCGGTTCCTTCTTCAGCACCTGTTGTCGAAGAATTGGAGAAGCTCACGGTATGTTATTTCTCAGATTTCTCTCTTATGGTGTAAGGGAGCTGTATTTTTTTCGTGCATTGTTGCTTCGGTTGTCGTTTTGGAGGCGTATCTTTTTGATTGGGGCGTGTCTGTTTGATGGTTTGATAATTGATATTTGGTCGGGGTTCATGAACTCGTAGAATTTTTTGCACGGAATTCTGTTAGGAATTGCTTTTCCATTTTCGGCTTCTATAGCTTTCTATGATCAATTCGGATCGTACCTGTAAATTTGTGTGAGTAATCCCATTATCTCTTGATGAATTCTGGGAAACGTTTGGAAGTGTAAATAAAAGGGGATCAAAATTGGCATCCAATGTCATTTTAACCAAGAAGTTCAAGTCAATTGGAGAAAGGCAACCCTTTAGTACATCTATACCAACATATTTTCACTTGTATAATGTGCGACTAAACCCAATGCTCTGACGTGTCTTAATAGAAAGGGCCTATAGCTTGATCCCTGAGCTCTTAGTGTTGCAAGGCATCAGTTTGGAAGGCTTTAGTGATTATTATGATGAAAAATTATTGTTTAATATGAAAAGAATATAAATAGTGGGTGTTGGGGGGGGGTTGTTTGACTAAATAAGACGAGAACAAGAAAATAGAAATTGTTATTTTCAAACAAAGAAAAAAAAAAAAGAATCCTATCTGTGAGGTGCAATATTTCATCTCTTCTTCATGTTTCAAACCTAAAATTAAAGGACTTCATGTCCATTTTTGAGTATTTTTTTCTTCATCAATTAGCAAATCAGTGGCAACTCAAGAAGGACCTTACATGAAGAATAAAATCCTCAATAATAAGCTAACTCAAGCATAAGTAGGTCAAAAACTTTTGAATGCAGTAAGGCTTCCATAAAATCTTAATGACATAAAATAAGTAATGATAAAAGAATCTTTTGACTAAGAAAAAATAAAATAAACAATGATATGAATGAATACAAAATTGACTTCTTTGTTGTTACAATACCCATGGACTAAGAAGCACTTTAGGTTAGACAGTGAATGTAGCAATACATTTGGCAGGGTGATCAAATGAAAAAATATTGAGTGAAAAGGGGAAATGCCTCAAAAATAACTTGAAGCACAATCAAATCATTGGGAGGAAAAGTGGGAGTGATGTACGAGATACTTGGCATGAATCAGGATAAGGAAAAAGACCCTTCATCACCAACCTTGCTAATGAGCTCTTGAGTCCAATCTTGGTAATGAGATATTGCACCAACCAATAGAGAGGGTGTTGGCTCATATTTTATCAATATATATGGACTTTAAGCAAGTTCGTGCAAAAATATTATTCAAATTTTATAACATTTGGTTAATAAATATAAATATAGAATTTTATTTAGTATATGATATAATCATATTATATTTTATGAAATTGATTGAGCGAGATCTCCCCAATTTGAGGCTCATAGTGATGCAAGGCATATGTGTTGGCCTTATTAACCATTGGGATGTAATTAGGAGGTTAATATGAAAATGATACAAAGAAGAAGCTAATTAAATGATATGCGAGAAACAAAATAGATGAGAAGACATAATCCAATTTAATGGGGAAATTGAGGAATTGTACTAATCTGATGAGATTCCTCCTCTTCCTGGTGCTTCTAACATAAAAATTAGAAAACCTCACATCCATTATTCTCAACCTAAACACATGATTTATATTCCACAATGGAGAGAACATCAATTCAGATTGATTGATCTAATCTTGAATTTCAGTTAAGGGTCCATGATGATGCCGGGAGTGATTGCTAGCCTAAGTGTCACCATTTATATTGGAGCTCTCTAGTGTTGATCAAGTCATGAGGGATTAGAATCTAGATACATGAAAAAAAGGAGAGGGATAAAGAATTTACCAAGGAGTGCACTTTCACACCCATTCAAAATAACTAAATATTATGTTATATGTTTGAATTTATTTATAAGTATATTTATAAATATACTAATATTTTCCCTTATATTTTTACAAGAATAAATATATTTGTAATAGTAATGATAATTTATTTATAAAATCATAGCATGCATACAATATAAAATAACAATATTGTTGATAATAATGTCACTCCACTTGCTTTATGTCTCTCATTCTTTTTCTTCTATTTCCACTCCATCAATGTCATTTTCACATTCTCCTTCCCCTTTTCCTTTTCTTTTTCATTTTCATAATTCCTTCCCTTCGCCGAATTCTTTCTCCTTTTTCTTCTTCTTTCTCTCTCTCATGTGCAATCTCAATCACTTGCTCCCTCATTCTTTATCAGGGTTGTTTGCAACACAAAGATTTAGGGAAGATGATCTCTTCCTCCTTGCATGAGTTATGCTTCATACTTTGCTCATACATGTAAAAATTATGCATGGAAGATAAGATGCACGTGCGAGCAACTATCCATGCATGATAGTGAACATGAATGCACAATAGCGACTGCACGTGCATGTGATTGTGTTTGCAAGTGCATGAGAGTAACCATGTGCACATGAACAACCATTTCAAAAACTCCACACACATATGAACCACATTATACATGCCTTTTGAGGCCTATTGGGAGGAGCTTACCTTTCTCATGTTTAATATTTTGCTAACCTGTACCTATAATATCAAAGAGCTTGTACGCTTCTTTGAGGATGTGATGGGAAATTCTTCATGCCTTCTTAGGCCTGCAATATGGGAAATGCCATTGATTTCTTATTCTAAATCTCATTATAACTATTGCTAATATAGGTATTTATGTTGTCTTTCAAGGGAGTGGTATGGAGATCCTGATTTTGGATGCAACATGATTTGTTTTCGTAGTGTCTTGTGCATTGCACTAATGCAGTTCTTTGAGGGCATGGTGTTTCTTTTTATCACCTCAAAATAGTGTAAAAGCTTTGCAAAAAATTGTGATAAAAACTTTTGGTATGCCAAACAAACCTAAGAACCATGACAAATGAATATTCTTAAATAATCAATGAATGCGAAACAAATCGTTATACATTAATAGTGCTTAAAGAACTCATAAGGAGTCAAAATATGATGAAAAAAATATCTAAGAAGTTGCTTATGTGCACTCGGACAAGTTGCTCGTGGTGAGCAAAGAATAACTCATGGGCATCTGGCCATGACAAACGAAAGGTTTAAAATGCTCCCTTAACTCCTCTCATAGAAATAGACACATCTAGGCAAGACACAAGCAAGTTTGAACAATGCCCCCTTGACTCCTCAAATAGAAGTAAACACAAATAATCCAACTATATTATATTCGCGGGTCAAATTAACGAAATTCTTTCAACCATTCAATTATCATAAAATATTTGTCAAGCATCCAAGATATGTAAGCTTAACCATTCCTTCATTGGGGAGGTACCAATGATATAGGATGCTCAAGTTATCAAAATGTGTTATTTAATAATCATTCACCCTCACCCTAGTGTGGTTTTCACTTCATACAACTAACATAACCTTACTGGATACCCATTAGAGCAAGAAACAATCGCTTTAAGCAAGTAACCTAATCACAATCTCTATAAGAGTTGTTGAAGGTCCTAATTGCCATTTGTGTTGCATCGATGTGCATGATGGATCTTAGGATTGCTCTTTATTTGCGGGCTTTACTAAGATATTTGATTATACTTTTGCATAAGGTCCTTAGAGTATTTTATGGCAAAGATTCATCCAACCAATATATCCTTGAGTTACTTTCCCCATAAGCTAAGTTTATAAGTCCCGGTGTTTTCCATTATAATTTTCCACACATAGGCTTCCTAAGAACTTAAGGTTCCAAATATCATCCTTTAGTCTTCTTTATCATTCGATATTTAAGCACCAAACCTCAAGCTAGTTCATATTATACATTAACATTAGTGCCCTTAAAATTAAATGATGTACATACATGCATCCACATCAGATCCTTTGTGAGTGTGAATAGTCAACATGCCCCTTAACCGAGCAACAAGTATATTCAAATGAAAATAAAATCTTCTCATCCCTAGTTGACGCAATCTATCTCGACAAGTATCTAGACAACCCCAGTCAATTACCTAATGAATTAAGTGATGGGAGCAAAGTTATCAACTCTACTCTAATAATATTATCAATAATAATGATCACTATCTTTGGAAATGAGAAAACAAAGTAAAATGTAAAATATAAAGAAAATACAACAACAACAACAACAACAACAGAATTCTCATCCCATTAAGTGGGGTCGGCTACATGAATCATTTTTCTCTCTCCATTGTGATCATTTTTCTCCATTGTGTCCTATTTAGTGTCATATTTTCGTTTAATTCTAATAAATTAGGATTATTTTTTATACAATATGCCCAGGCCATCCTAGGTCTACCTCCGCCTTAACATAAGTCAAATCTAAAACATTTACTCCTCTAATCGGATTATCAAATGGTCCACGTTTAATGTGACCAAACCATCTAAGACGACTTCCTCTAATTTTGTTCATCACTGAAGCTACACTAACCCTATGACGGATTTATCATTTTGCATTTTGTCTCTAAGTGTAAAGCCGTGTAAAGCCACTCATCTAAGCCACTCATCTACCTAATCATTCTCATCCCGACAACACTTAACTTAGTTTTATGCTTCTATTTTAAAGGCCAACATTCAACACCATAGAGCATTGTAGGTCTCACCTACTATCTTTCAGTCTAAGCGGTACTTTTTTTTCACACAATAGATCTGTAGCATTTCTTCACTTCAACCAACCAACTTGAATTCTTCTCCTTCTAATACCACCCCCATCAATACCACCATCACTTTGAATAATAGAGCCGAGATATCTAAAGAGTTCACATCTTTTAATAATTTGATCACCCATAGTTACATTTCTGTCACTAAAGCTACTATTACTCAAATTACATTCCATGTATTCAGTTTTAGTCTACTCAAACGAAGGTCTTTAGACTCCAAGGCAGACCTCCATAATTCAAGTTTTTCCTGTATTTTTTTCTCTCATCTTATCCACGAGAAGGATATCATTAGCAAAAAGCATATACCAAGGTACATCCTCCTGTAAGGGTCTAGTAAGACCATCCATAACTAAAGCAAAAAGATATGGGCTTAAAGCCAATCCCTGATGTAAACCGACTGAAATAGGAAAATATTTGGCCAATCCTAATTCTGTTCGAACACAAGTAAAAGTTCTTGTATGCATATATTTAACAACTTGAATATAAGTCATATCAACACATTTCTTCTCAAGAATTCTCCAAAGGATATCTCTTGGAATCTTATCGTAAGCTTTTTCTAAATCAATAAAAATTATATGTAGATCCTCCTTATTATCTCTGAACTTCTTCATCACTCTCAATAAATGTATGGCTGCTTCCATGGTAGACCTGCCCGACATAAATTCAAATTGATTATGAGAAATCTTTGTAATACGTCATAACCTATGTTCAATTACCATCTTTTCAACTACCATCTTCCATAATTTTAAAGTAGGACACATCAACTTAATTCCTCTATAATGGACACACTCTTGTGCATCCCCTTTATTCTTAAAATTAGGGACCAAAATACTCTTCCTCCACTCCTTAGGCATCTTTTTAGTTTTTAAAATAATATTAAAGAGTATTGTAAGCCAAGAAACTCCTAAATTTCCTAAATATTTCCACAATTCAATTGGGATATCACCAAGTCCTACAGACTTACCACCTTGACTTTCTTTAAAGCCTCCTCAACATATTTTTTTACTAATGTGACGGTAAAAATGAAATATTTTATTATTATTAATGATATTAAGGTCATTAAGATCGATCGTATTTTCAGAAACTTCATTAAAAAGTTTATCAAAATAACTCACTGACGTATTTTGAATATCTTTTTCTAAGAAAAATACTTTTTTATTTTCATCTTTAATACACTTTACTTGAGTTAAATCTTTATTTTTCTTTTCTCTTTGTTTGACTAGTTTATACATATATTTTTCAACCTCCTTAGTATCTAATCTATTATGAAGATCACTAAAAGCATAATTTTTAGCGTCACAGATTGTCCTCTTGGACTCCTTGCGGACCGTTTGATATTCTACTCAGTTCTCCAAGCTTTTACATTTAAACCAATTTTTATAACATATCTTTTTATATTTTATCTTTTCTTCCATACTATTCTTCTACCACCAACCATTTTTATTTATATAAACTTTCTTTTGATTCTCCAAGTACAACTTTTACCACTTGCTTAATAGTTTTTGTTATCTTATCCCACAGAATTTGCTTTTTCATGAACATCCCAAATTTTGAAATCTTGAAGTTTACTCATAAAAATAATTTTATTTGTGTCATTTAGGTGCCCCCATCTAATTCTACGACGATGATTCCTAGTATTTTTTATTTTACAACTCTTCATCTTAAAATCTAGAAATAATAATCAATGTTGAGTACTTAAATCCTCAATTAGAACGACTTTACAATCTTTACATTCTCGGCAATCTCTACTTCTCATAAGAAAATAATCAATTTGTGTTTTATTAGATCCATTCTTCTAAGTAATAATATGCTCATCTCTTTTCTTGAATAAAATATTAGCAATAACAAAATCATATGTTGAGACAAAATCTAATATAGCTCTACCTTCTTCATTAATCACTCCATAACCAGGTCCTACAGACTTACCACCTTGACTTTCTTTAAAGCCTCCTCAACATTTTTTTTTACTAATGTGACGGTAAAAATGAAATATTTTATTATTATTAATGATATTAAGGTCACTAAGATCGATCGTATTTTCGGAAACTTCATTAAAAAATTTATCAAAATAACTCACTGACGTATTTTGAATATCTTTTTTAAGAAAAATACTTTTTTATTTTCATCTTTAATACACTTTACTTGAGTTAAATCTTTATTTTTTTTTCTCTTTGTTTGGCTAGTTTATACATATATTTTTCAACCTCCTTAGTATCTAATCTATTATGAAGATCACTAAAAGCATAATTTTTAGCGTCACAGATTGTTCTCTTAGACTTCTTGCGGGCCGTTTGATATTTTACTCAGTTCTCCAAGCTTTTACATTTAAACCAATTTCTATAACATATCTTTTTATATTTTATCTTTTCTTCCATATTATTCTTCCACCACCAACCATTTTTATTTATATAAATTTTTTCTTTTGATTCTCCAAGTACAACTTTTACCACTTGTTTAATAGTTTTTGTTATCTTATCCCACAGAATTTGCTTTTTCATGAACATCCCAAATTTTGAAATCTTGAAGTTTACTCATAAAAATAATTTTATTTGTGTCATTTAGGTGCCCCCATCTAATTCTACGACGATGATTCCTAGTATTTTTTATTTTACAACTCTTCATCTTAAAATCTAGAAATAATAATCAATGTTGAGTACTTAAATCCTCAATTAGAACGACTTTACAATCTTTACATTCTCGACAATCTCTACTTCGAATTCTCCAAAGGATATCTCTTGGAATCTTATCGTAAGCTTTTTCTAAATCAATAAAAATTATATGTAGATCCTCCTTATTATCTCTGAACTTCTTCATCAAACCTCTCAATAAATGTATGGCTTCCATGGTAGACCTGCCCGACATAAATTCAAATTGATTATGAGAAATCTTTGTAATACGTCATAACCTATGTTCAATTACCATCTTCCATAATTTTAAAGTAGGACACATCAACTTAATTCCTCTATAATGGACACACTCTTGTGCATCCCCTTTATTCTTAAAATTAGGGACCAAAATACTCTTCCTCCACTCCTTAGGCATCTTTTTAGTTTTTAAAATAATATTAAAGAGTATTGTAAGCCAAGAAACTCCTAAATTTCCTAAATATTTCCACAATTCAATTGGGATATCACCAAGTCCTACAGACTTACCACCTTGACTTTCTTTAAAGCCTCCTCAACATATTTTTTTACTAATGTGACGGTAAAAATGAAATATTTTATTATTATTAATGATATTAAGGTCACTAAGATCGATCGTATTTTCGAAAATTTCATTGAAAATATTATCTAAATATCTCACTCGCATATGTTAAATATTTTCCTCTAAGAATTTTTTTTTTCATCTTTAATACACTTCACTTGAATTAAATATTCATATTTCTTTTGTTTTTGTTTGGCTAGTATATACAAATATCTTTCACCATATTTAGTATTCATTTTATTTATATAAATTTTTTCTTTTGATTCTCCAAGTACAACTTTTACCACTTGCTTAATAGTTTTTGTTATCTTATCCCACAGAATTTGCTTTTTCATGAACATCCCAAATTTTGAAATCTTGAAGTTTACTCATAAAAATAATTTTATTTGTGTCATTTAGGTGCCCCCATCTAATTCTACGACGATGATTCCTAGTATTTTTTATTTTACAACTCTTCATCTTAAAATCTAGAAATAATAATCAATGTTGAGTACTTAAATCCTCAATTAGAATGACCTTACAATCTTTACATTCTCGACAATCTCTACTTCTCATAAGAAAATAATCAATTTGTATTTTATTAGATCCATTCTTATAAGTAATAATATGCTCATCTCTTTTCTTGAATAAAATATTAGCAATAACAAAATCATATGTTGAAACAAAATCTAATATAGCTCTACCTTCTTCATTAATCACTTCATAATCGTAGCCACCATGAATATTTCTAAAATCTTCTACCACTCTACCGACATGTCCATTTAAATCTCCTTCAATTAAAGTTCTTTCTTCAAGAGGTATCATTTGTATTAAGTCTTCTAAGTTATTCCAGGATTTATCTTAAGAACCTATATCTAAGCCTACTTGAGGAGCATAAGCACTTATAATATTAAAAATCTTAGTATCAACAATAATATTGAGGGCTATAATTCTATCTCCAACTCTATTAATTTTTACAACATTATCTTTCAAACTCTTATCTATAATAACACCTACCCCATTTCTAGTGTGACTCTTACCTGAATGCCAAACTTTAAAACCTAAGCTATCAGTCTCCTTATCCTTTTTCCAACCCATTTAGTTTGTTTAACACATAAGATATTTATTCTTCTATGAATCATAATATCAACTAATTCCATTAATTTACTAGTAAGAGTACATATATTCTCCAACCCATTTAGTTTGTTTAACACATAAGATATTTATTCTTCTATGAATCATAATATCAACTAATTCAATTAATTTACTAGTAAGAGTACATATATTCCAAGATCTTATCCTAATGTTAGTCTCATGGACTAACTTTTTTACTCGCATTTGTCCGTAACCCTTGCTTATTTGACACTACTCCCAGACGCTGGTGTAGCGGCCCTTGCACACTATTCACTGTATTTAGACCATACAATGCGTTGCTTCTAGGGGACGCCATAACACTTACACAATAATAAAAAATGATTTATGTCATGATTTTTCAACAAATTTTATACTGGCTGTCGACTACCTAATGCAACTCTCCACTTTTCACATCCGGGCTTGAGACCGACAATGACAGTCTTAAATATAAAAAAAATAGATAGAAAAAAATAAAATAAAATAAAAAAAGATTGATGGTAACCGGTGCATGCGTCTATTATCTCAACTTGTCTACTTACATGCCAAGTTAATCCTCAAATCCTCTATGATAGGTACTATTATTATAAAATAACTATCAAAGGGGTTTTTAATATTATTTGTGAAACCAATTGCTTTATCAAAAAATTAAGCAATATACTCTAGTTAGTGTATACTTTGATGGTGAGTTTGGTTAGTGTAGATCATCATCTAAGGGATTTTAATTAAGGAACATGTCCTCAACTATAATGCAAATCTATTCAGACTCTAATTGATGATGTTGGATGAGGTTATCATAAGTTTAGAAACACAAGCATCACAATCTACTTGAATCTAGGCTCAAAATGCAAGGCTCTTTAAGGTCGATCTTTCAAATTGATCAAAATGATTCTATAGTTGAAGAAGAACTCCAAAGCTCATAAAGCCTTAAAAATAGGTAAGCGACAAGGTATAAGAATAGTCAATTCATTAATCTAGGGTTGAGTAGGATAAAGATGATCAGAGTTTCGAGTTGTTGATGATTTTTCTTGCTAACAAGCTAAAAGAGGCATACTATGTAGTCCCTTGCTCATCATTTAATTTCTCTAGTTTGAAGAACTAAGACAGTGCTAACTAAAGATAACCTTCTAGTTGTTCAAGAAGTCTATGATTGTAACAAAGATTTCAACCCAAATAGGTTGTCTCTAATTCTGTATTTTTTTGTTTGTATTGATAGACTTAAGCATTGCAAGTTATCATTGAAATTGGTGATCTAATATGCCTATGCCAATTATCAAGTACTTTGGGATCACTATTTGTGTCTTTATTGGCTAATGCCTCTACTTCAATATATGCACTATATAGGATAACATTAAATATATAACTCATGTCAAATGACAAATATATCCATTACCCCTGCTAGCTAAATTCGTTTAACCTGAGATGCGGTCATTGACAAAATGCCCTCAAAATTTTAAACTCACCAAAATTCAATAAAGTGATGTCCTTTTTGAATCACAATGATGTCATCAAATTCTTTAAGTGGAAAGCATCTGACTAATTTGTGTAGGCTAAATAGCCGATTGTATCAATTGCCGTATTCCAAGACATTGCAAAGATACGGGGCTTTTTGTTACGCTTTTTCTTAACGAAAAATTATTTATTATGTTTAATCTTTATTTTTTGAGATCTCTTCTACAGCATGATTTCCCTGTCTTTATGTAATAGTATCTTTTAAATAAAGAGGGATAAAGTTTTCAAATAAATGACATTTATCACTGATGCAATGATATTGTGAAATGTGGAGTTTCTTGTTGTCAAATTTATGTTTGCGCTTCTTTCCTCGAACATCCCTTATCTCAATTGATGGAAATATTATTATTGCTCTCTATCACATGCTTTTAATCGTTGGGTCTCACCTCAGCTAGTTTGTGATGAATATGTTGTGTCCGTTCTTTTTGTAACTTTTGGAGTCACAATCTTGTCTTATCATCGTCATATAATCTTCTTTCCAATAAATCTCTCTTTTGAATTATGAAGATGATTCGAAGAGTAGAGAAAACGGAAAGAAAAAAATACGACGAAAATAAGAAAACAATTAAAAAAGAATTTGGAAAACTTTTATAAAGTAACCTTTGCGCGATAGATCAAGAACGCATGTCCAAAAAGAGATCGGATCGAAGATACTTGAAGGCATATCCATGAAAAAAACCTTATGAAAGCAACTCATAAGAGAATCAAGTTTTTTTGCTTGCCTAGGTCAAGAGCAGCTTCTAAAAGATCGCATTCATTTGTTTAATTACATCTTTGAGGATGCCCCAATAATACTTTCGATAAAAAGGATCTTGCTTACATTATTTTTGATATCCAATTATTTAGGAAATCAAAGAATTTATATCGTCTCAGAGGGAAAATCATGATGCTTTCGACGCTTTTACCTGGCATATGACAAAGGGTGGATCACCATATCCACTACAGGCGGCGAAGCCTAAGCATGCAGGGTTCACGAGACGACATTAACAATTGTTTCATAAGGATGCCATGACTCAAAAAGAGGTGTCAATAGGAAGGGGAGGAATCCCTAAACAGGTAGAGGTAGCTAGGTCAGGATACCTTAGATCCGTCATCCCAAGTTATCTACTTTGTCGTGAAAGTAGTCAACCCAACCAGACCAGAGATGTTTTTAGCAATACATGAATTGTGTCGTTCAAGAGAATCCTGATAGTTGTAAGGCTAGAGGAAGGAAAACTTTAATTTCCTATGACTCTCTAGGAGGTAGAATAGGTAAATGTGGGATTTATACTGATTAATTAATTGACAGAGATGCCATTAGAAAAGAAAGTGAAGAGAGGTCCAGCTATAAAGTTGAAAACACTCCCACAAAGAACTTACCCCTCGTTTGAGTCGGAGAGCCTCTAACGCACTAGTCTTGCTAGATAACTTCTTAGGTAGAATTTTATGCTTGGGTTAGTCGATTGAAGGAGCATGGGCACTCCTTGGTATATGTAACATGATTCAATTGTCTATAAATTAACTTAAGTGTGGATGCCCTATTAGAGATGACTTGGGATATGCTCATGCTATGCAACTCATTTTAAATCTGGTTAAAGACCATGTAGGAAAGTAAAACAGAAAAAAATTGCTCATTTTAAAGTTAGGATACTTTAATCTTAAATTTTTTATATATCTTTATTTTTTTATCATTAAGATTTCTGAAAAGATATTTGTGGGTCTTTGATGAGCTAAGATTGCATTTTTTGATGTGCCCAGACAATCCGCAATTCAAGAAAGAGTTAATATCAAGCAAGTCGCGCCATTGTAAAACAAGCCAAATAAATATATAAAAGTCGAGTGCTGCTGGGTCGGCAACATATCCCAGAAAAGTAGAGAAAGTGGTCGGTCTTTGCATGTGCATGTCTTGTTTTAATTCTATATATGAATATAAATTTAAACTTAAGGTACGAGAAACATGGACCTGCTTCTTGTCCCCTTTATGTCGTTTGATGCGTCATGAGCCTCAGAACCAGTGCTCGTATCTTATTTCCGATACATACTCTCTAAGGACTCTAAAAATACATATGAAAGTAAAAAAAAAAGAATCGACCTGCAAAAGAGGTTAGCACAGGCTTTATTCAACAACGCATAATGAGCCATGTCTGGCGGGAGGAGAACATGAGCAACACGTGTAAAATGTTAGAGCATTTAAATCATTATTTGCACCTTTTTTTTTTTCTTAAGCATGACTTCCTACAAGAAGACTGCCCCTATATATGCTAGTGTGTTAGCCTCAAACTGCAGAAAACACACAAAGCAACAATCAAAGGATGCCTGAATAGTGCACAAAATAGTAGAGAACAATAGTCAGGGCATCAAAAAACTACTTAAGCATCCTAGTTGTAGCCTAACACTTCATCTAACAACAACTGCTATAATTACATCATCTAAGTGCTTGTGCAGTGCACGGGTAAAGGCTACGGTATGATTTTGATTGGGTCGCCAAAACCGACACCATTCTAAAGTGAAAGAGATTTAATATTTGTCACCCAAAAGGTTTTTTAAAAATGTTGGTCTCACATATGACCTATTTTGCTAATTGCGTAAATTTTAAAATATAACGGACAATTAAATGCGAGTTTGTACATGTGATGCGACATATGTAAGAGCCTTTTGAACTTTAGCACAATCATTCTTGTGTTAATCCCGATGTAATAACCAACATTGCTCATTGAGATTTATCCGACAAACAATGCTCGTTAGAACATTGCAATCAATATAGGGTTACCCACTTAACGAGTTAATTTGTTATCAAGACACAAAGGGTGATGCTCATGCAATCATGCTATATATCACGATCAAGTGTACATACATTGTGCGATCAATGGATTCAAGTGCTTTATAGCTTGATCTGAATTGAGCACACAACTTGAAATGCTTACGGAATTCAATTGTGATGCCATAAGAGATGAGACGGCGTGCTCTGCATTTAGGAGATTGACATATCGACGGGCTAGTATTGCTAGCCACAAATCATCAAATATTTACAAGTATTGAGCTACACACATATGGTGACATGCGTGCGGTAATGCTGCAAATATTGGTACTCGAAGAGATAACATACAAACATATGCCAAAGATAAATTTGATTTCTTTTTTCATGCAATAGTATTTAACATATTAAATATCATTTAAAAAATTCATTTTTTTATGCATATACTAGCATGAGAGCTCTAGCAATTAACAATGTCATGTAAGCAATGCGAAAACACATGCAAGAAATTTAATATGCTAGTGAGGTTGACCAACTCTTTAGGTTGATTGGGGCGGTCGACCGGGTGCCATGGCGAAAAGGGGTTGGTTGTCGGAATGGCTGATCGGACCAAAGTGATTGGTTGATTGAGCCTTGGTGGCCGATCGAATCAAAGTGGATGGTTGATCGGACCTTGGTGGAAAATCAAACCTAATTGATCGTTCAATCAGATCAGGGGGGCAAAGTAGGTGGTTGATCGGATCTTGGTGACCGATCTGACATAATTGATCGGTCGATCGGGCTGGGGCGGCCGATCAAACTGTAGTGGATGGTTGATCGGACCTTGGTGGTCGATCGAACCTAATTAATCAGTCGATCGGGTCGGGGGCGGCCAATCGAACCGCAGTGGGTGAGCTAATTAGACATTGGTGATCGATCGAACCTAATTGATTGGTCAATCGGGTTCGGTGCGATAGATCTAACTGTAGTGGTTACACGTGCAAAGTGTCATGCAAGACATGCAAGCAAATGAAATCAAATGTATTCAATAGAAAATTAGATTCGTTCTAGTGTTCTCACATAGGATCTGGGGTTAGATGAAGTCGTAGTTGTCATCTGTTACGCAACGTAACAGAGGGCCTACTTCTAATTAACGTCAGACACGAAAAATTTTTCCACAAAGAGAAAACCTTTATGAAAATGAAGGTTTTGCTTTGCGGATAGGGCCTTCACGATCTAGGAAACGAGAACCAAATGATTTTCTCGTTCTCTTGATCAAGGTGGCTTCAACCCATTCATTAAGTGTTGAAGCCACCGAATAACCACGACGTTGCTAGGTTCCTAGCCAATTGGGTTTTTTTTGTGCTAGGGCTTAGAGGGAGAGCTCTGAATTCACAAGGATTTTCAATAAAACGCTCCTAACCTAAGGGGCTTTTCTTTTAACACAAAACCTAGGTCCTTAAAGTCTTTTTCATCCTGACCTAAGGGGCTCTAGGAATGAAGTTGCCTTGAGTTTTTAGGGATGTTGAGTTTCGTGACGTTTGGTGAAGCATTCTCTTTGCTTATTCCTTGCTTTTGCCTTGTTGGGATGTTGGAAGAGGAGATTTAATGGTTTTTTCTTCCAAGCAGGATGAAGCTCCCTTTTCCAAAAGAGAGGAAGTTTTCTCCCCACACTTTTCTCATGAGGTTGATGGAGGAAGAGCAAGAAAATGAGGAAGAAAAAAGGAAGAAGACGAAATTGAAGAAGAGGAAACACCCTTTTTTTTCTCCAAGCCTTCTGCACACTCTTAGCTCCTTGCTGATGCCTCGACTGTTCTGCCCAAGGGAGAAGATATCCCCTTTGTCAAAGATCTTTTCCTCTTTCCAAAAGAAGTATGGGCCAGGATCTTTCCCCATACCATTTTAGGATTGAAAACCGGTTAATAAATGGGTTATCTAGTGTTAATGATGGATTTTCGGGGACCGCACCACGAAACATTGCAATCTAGGTGAACTGGTGTGGTCATGCCAATTTTTGGGTGTGGTCACGCCCCTACGCAGAGTGTTGCGGCCAGAATTTAGGCGTTGCTATGCCCGAGAGCTGGCCTAACTACGCCTGCCTCTCTCTCTGGCCGGTGTGGTCACGCCGACCTCGGCTGTGGTCACCCTCCTAAGCAGAGTGTAATAGGCCCTTCAGTGCTTGGGCCTGATCACGCCCGATTCCGGGCGTGGCCATGCCAAGGGCGGGACGTGGCCACACTAGTTCTAGGCATGGTTAACCCAAGCTCTTAGGCCCTTTTGACCTTCTGAACTCACGTTAAGGTGATTTTATGGTTTGTTCGAGTCACAAGAAATCCTAAATGACTGAAATATGACTTCTAAACATCAGAATGGTCGTCGGGCTTGCCCTATATCGAGGGACCGATGCGGGCTTACCCTATTAATGGGGACTGATGACGGTAACCACTTCCGAGCAGGGACCAGAATGGAATGAAACCCTTAGTCCTGTGCAAGATGTCGCCGAAGGTTTTATGAACTCCTTGTGCGACGAGATATTGTGTAAGAACACAGTGTGATCCCTTATCACTCGAAAAGATGTTCAGTTTGTATGATATTAAAAATGGTTGCCAACATATGCTCTAGCTACAAGCTATCATGGTGGTTAGATTGATGTTGGTTTTTGTCAAGGCAGATGTGTTTTCTTAATTTGCTCTTAGTGTGACTACCCTAATCATCCTTCTATGTAAACTTGAGCCAAGTTTGGCTATCTCTCTATTGCTCAGTATGCATTTAGCTTCTTATTGACGATCATTGGCACTTCCACTCACACCATCTCATTATATTGGTCTCTTTATCTTGGGAGAATTATGATTATGTTGTTTAATACTCTAAGACATTTGTGTCTATTTTTCTTATATTTCCTGTAGCTATGGTGTGATTGCTTCTTAGGTGCATCCTGGATTTTAAAATCCAGTGATTTCACATAGGTAGCAGGCATATACCGCTTATTTTCCTCTCTTGACGTCCCATCTTTCTGTTATATCTCACTAATGATTGTTCCTCTTCCTCTGTGTCTAACAAAGGTTCTGCTTTTCTCTTCAAAGACTTATCACTTTTAATCATATCATATATTTTCAATTCTCTTGTAAAATTTTTTATAATCCGTTATTTTACTTACAAATGCTATGTAACCTTTTTTTTTATATTACGTGTTTCAAAGTCTCAATATGAGTTGCACAGTTGATAGTGTTGAAAGTACTCTACTACCTATCCCGAGGTCCCACCTTTTCATCTATTATCACTCCATATCATTTGTATTTTTATATTGAGTTATAGCATCATTTGAGTCATCCTTAACTATTTCAACTTTAGGAGTTTCTTCTTCTTCCTCCCATTCTAAACTTGAATGGAATGATTAATGCTTATGAACTTTGTAAACAGCATCAAGTCTCTTTTCATCTTCTAAATTATACCCTAGCAGTATTTTTTTGGAGTTAGTTCATTCAAACATTTGGTGTCTAAGTCTTGTACTTGCCCACCTATGTTTTATATACTTATTACCTTAGTTAATGATTACTCTCGGGTTTGCTGTGTGTGTTTGCTCAATTGTAGATCTAATATTTTCTCTGTATGTTGCGCTTTTTGTTAGAAAAGTAAGCTCATTTTTCTACTATGATTAAGATTTGTTGTGCATATAATTCCTTAGATTTTATGCAATCTCAATTTAGATCAGTTTGTGCTGATTATGGAATCATTCATTATACCTCATTTTGTCATATGACTTGGTAGAATGTGGTGCAAGCATTGCCGCTTAATGTTGCACAAATATTGGCGTTCTATATGAATATTCCATTGATAATTTTGGGGTGAAATTGTACTGATTGCCAACTATCTTAGTTCCCTCTAATTATTTTTCCCCATTCTCCATTTTTTAACCTCGGCGATTTTTATTTTCTCTTACCCCTAAAACTTTTTTTGCCTTAGCTTTATCCACTTCTTCTGTACTAGTGAAAAGCATGTTCCCCGGGCTATTAAGTGCATCTTTCAGAGCCATTCTAATTCCTATATTATTGTTGTTACGGCCCCTTCCAATTGCCGTGTTTTTTCATCCACAAATCTGACCTTTGATGAATCCACTGCCTATATCATGCCTTTTCTAATTCACCCTCAACCTATTTTCTCATTCTCCTGAAACCATTATGCTCATTTTTCCTTTTATAGTAGAGACATTTACATTTATACCACCCAATTCCTATGTATTTATATATCTAACACCTAGATTTTTCTTTTTGCATTTTTACCACCACAGTCTTTCATATCACATCAAAAGTACCATTATTTTAATTTTTAAAAAGTGAATACACCTTTTTATGCATGCATTGTGTGTGTGTGTGTGTGTGTGTGTATATTGATCTTTAGGTGTTAGATATGTAAATACATAGGAATTGAAGGGTGTGTACATAAATCTTCTTTTATAGTATACAAATGCCAACCTTAAAAAGTACCATTATTTTAATTTTTAAAAAGTGAATACACCTTTTTATGCATGCATTGTGGTGTGTGTGCGTGTGTGTGTGTGCGTGTGTGTGTGCGTGTGTGTGTGCGTGTAGATATGTAAATACATAGGAATTGAAGGGTGTGTACATAAATCTTCTTTTATAGTATACAAATGCCAACCTTACCCTCCGTTTGCAACATTTCTATCCACATTATCTGAAACAGTTGAGCATCCTCATCCTAGAGAGTTCTTATCTATATGTGGATATTGCTCTTTGAAAGGTTAAAAACACATATCGATCATCCTATTCAGTTTTATTTGTCATTTATCCTATCCATTTTTCTTATTAAGTTTTTTTTATTAACAAAGGAAGTTTTTTTCGCAGAAGTGACACTTCTCTGATATCTCTTTGTACTTGAAGATTCTCCCAACTGACTGCAACCATGCGATGAAATCATCTGGTTCCATCGCTCCTTCGAATTTCAGTAGATCCTTTTTCACTACAAATCTATTTGTCCTCCATATGTCTCCTCATCTCTTGTTCTTCTCTGACATTGAATTCCGAAACTATGAGGTTGGTTCTCCTCATCACTGAAGTCCTCCCTATGGAAGAGGTTCTCATTCTCATCTCCTCTTTGACTCTTTATATCTCGAACAAGGATAATTTTTTGTTGGGTCCCATCATCAATCCCCACAAGCCTCAGTTGAAGGCGACATATCTCTCGCTCTACCTCTATCCAGGTAAGTTCTGACATGTATCTCCTTAGTGGGATTGTTAAGGTTTCCATATGTGGGGAGTAGAAGAGGGAATAGAAAAAATTTTGGGGGTGATATTTGGGGGGTGGGGGTGTTCTAGAATCACTTGGGTAGGATTAATGTTAGATTAGCTCTGATTCCAAATAATACCGAAGTTATCCCAAACTAATATTGGGAAAGCAAATCTTATTATTTCAAATAAAATAGGGTTACAAGCAAAGACACTTGAAATAAGAAAAAAAACAACTAGAAAAACACAAATATCCATTAGGTTGAGGTTTGAAGGTGGTGAGATGTGGATTGAGATGGTGGAAACTATGTGCTATAGATGGTAGGGTGGCTCAGAGATAACTAGGAGAGGGTTGTTCGACGGTTGGACAATAATTTAAAGAGGGTTAGAAGGGGTGGCACCAAGCAGGGAAGGTGCTGAAAGGGGCTGCAACTAGCAGGGAAAGGGTGGCAGCAAGCGATAAGTGGTTTGGAAGGGCGTTGCAACAAGCAGGTGGAAGGTTGGAGGGCGTCAACAAGCTGGAGAGGGGTAGCTGATGGTTCTAGGTAGCATGCCAGAAGGTAGGGAGGTCGGCAACGAACAATAAAAGGAAGGATACACACCACCTCGTGATGAGTTATAGCCGTAGCACCTTCTTGCCGTCGGATACAACACCAGGAGGGAAAAACGGGATGCCTGAGGTTATCTTGATAGAAATCTCAAAACCAAAAATCAAACCTAGAACACAAAAAACACCTATAAGTACTATTAGGCGACCAAGGAGTGTTCCAATTATGTTAGGCAGCATTTTCCGACCCCCGGGAGGTTGTTCGAACTTTCAATCCATTTCTGGACCGGTCCAGTTGGCCTGTTTAATGTTCCTGCTCCTGCCTTCTTTCTTCACGCCCCCATCAATAATCATGGAGTGAATATGGATTTATAGATTTGACGACCACATGAATCTATATGAGTTTATCGAGTGGTTCCAAACATTAGAATGGATTTTGAGAGCAAAGAAATTACCCAGGACATGCGAGGGCAGCTATCAAGCTTAGGAAGAACATTTTTTTGTGGTGAAAGAACTTGAAGTCTATTCGACAGTGGGAAGGGAAGAGTTGTCTAAGATGAAAGGGAGACACCGAACAAATATCTTCCTCCTCATTACTGACAAGATATATTTATAAAACTTTACTACTTGAACCAGAAAGATTCTTCTATGGAGGAGTACACAATTAAATTTTATCAACTCATACTGAAATATGAGTTGGTGGAACTAGAGGAACACATAGTAGTGAGGTATGTTTAAGGATTGAGATCATCTATTGGTAATGTGGTGCAACTACAGCTGTATTAGTCCCTACTCGATATGTGGACCCTAACCTTAAGGATAGAGAAATAATATTATCATGTGACCACCACATATTATAGACAAGTTTTATCTCTAAGATCAAAAAGAAAGAGTATACTTAGTAGAGACAAGTTTTATCTCTAGGATCAAAAAGAAAGAGTATACTTAGTAGAGCATCCAAGTCGATCCCCTTTGAGGAAAAACTAGTTCAGTGTGGAGAGCAAGTGGGGGAAACTAGCGCTCCTAAATCTGTTCCAGCCAGAAATAGCTTCAAGTGTCATGATTTTGTGCATATTGTATCCAATTGCCCAAATCAGTATGTGATCTATTTCACTGAGCATGGAACGGTTAAAGAAATAGGCTTTTATATAGGAGAGAAGGAGGATGTTAGAGAGTACCAACTTCCAGCCGATGATGGAGAGTCGCTAGTGATTCGACGGGTCATTTAGACTGAGTTTCTGAGAAAAACATCATCATAATTAACATTGGTTGTCTTAGACTACAGTGAATTCAAGGAGGTGATATTGGACACATGACAATCGTAGTTAAGTGGATGTCAATATTGTCTAACCTGCACTCTACCGCCCAGGTTGCCGCTACTGAGGAGGTCCAACTTGTCATCACCTCGGAGATAAAAAAATTTTGAGCTATTTCATGAAGACTCAATGGAGTAATTTTAGTACTAGTTCCAGTTCAGTTCAATCGCACATTTCCAAAAAAGATAGGCAGATAGGAGTGGTGAATTGCTACTTGGAAGAGCTCTATAAGATTTTTGTAGGAAAGAATATCCGGCAGTGGAATCCAAGTTCTTCTAGAGAAGAATGAGCTTCTCCTAGCTGAAGAGAATGATGTGGGAGCTTTCGCATAATGCACGAGGATCCAATATCATAGGATCAGAATTTTTGACAGCAAAAATTATGCAATTCTATGAAATTTTGGAGGTCCCTTGACCTCAAACTAGACGCAACAACTGATTTTGTCCCGATTCAATTTTTGCATGATTTTTTTTCCTTTTTTATTTTTTCATATTCCTTTCTTTCTAGTTTTGTTTTTTCTGTTATGAGATTATTACATGATTGTTTTCTGTTTTGAAAGACATTAGCTTTGTTTTGAGTATTTCTAACATGCAATCTCTATTTCTTACCTTATAAAGTGTTGTATCGTCTTCCTTTTATAGACGGTGTTTGTATAGCCGGTGTTTGTAGTTTGTGTAGAAACAGCTGGTGAACCTCTCACTATACTTAACTCCTCTTTTTGGAGTTTTCTTTACTATTTTTCAGTTGGCAAAGCCGCCGAACGATGGCAATCTCTGCCCCAATCTCCATCAAATTTGTTTATTATCATGCCCTCGCTATTCCCTAACCCCAACCCCATTAGATCCACTTCCTAAACACTTAGGTGCTTTATAACAGGATCATCCACTCCTAAGAGTGAGTGAAAATACACTTAATATTGAATGCAATTGGAAAGATGAGGGAAATTATGAGTTTGTAATTATGATTAATAAACGGGAGAAAATTGTGATACTCAACACTAATTAGGTCTGACCTTCATATGTGATATGCAAGTATACCAAACAAATGCAAAAAATATGGTGTAAAACAAGTACAATTCAACTAGAAATTGACTAAAAACTTTTCTTCATCCATATTTTTTTTACCAAATCGACCAACTTGAGGTGTCCAGAATATCAAATTGGTCTGTAAAAAGCCCTATCATGTTGTTTTAGGTTTAACACGAAAGAAATGATTGGTGTGAGGCAAAGTGGGAAGTTCATGCTCATACATATTCACACAAATAATAATAACAACAACAACAATAACAACCAGAATAATAATAATAATAATAATAATAATAATAATAATAATAATAATAATAATAATAATAATAATAATAATAATAAAGTAGTAGTAATAATAATAATAATAATAATAATAACCATTATTATTATTATTATTATTATTATTATTATTCTGGTTGTTGTTTAACATATATTTGAACATAAATATGAGTTAATGTAGGCATTTCACACTTTTATATGCATATAGGAATGTTGATGGCCTCATAAATGGGTTTATGAACCTTTTTTGGTGTGAGATTCGTAATGAATACTTGAAACGTAGGTGAGAAACTAATATAGGAAGTAAAGTTGCGCTTAAAATAGTCAATGCAAATTGACAATTTTTGTCTAGGCTATGAGTCTTTCAAATTCATCATACGAAGATACAGAATTAAGGAATTTGGGGTCATTATTACTTTGTGATGCTTCAATAGAGATGGTATCAGGTAGAAAATTTTTATTTTTTGATTTTGAGTGGAATTAAGAGGGGATTGATTGATTTATAAGATTTTCAATAGCTTCTTGAGATTTATGAGTTCTTGAGGTTTATGAGTGGGAGTAGTGCTAGGAATTTTAGAAATAAGATTTCAAATTTGATATTACTTAGATAAGATCCATCCTTGAATGTTAGATTTTGGAAAAATGGTTGTTATATTAGGAAGCTCACATCTATGGAGTATTATAATTGTTAGTGGTACAAGTATAGTGGTAGATGTGTGACAGTTAAATCCATTTTTATTGAGAGAGTAGCTAACATTTGACATCTTTATGATCCATTTTTATTATATTGTCTGAATGAAAGTGAACACTTGTGAATGGTGTTGGGATGTCCTGTCAAGGGGCTGAAGATGGGAGTTTTGAAGTTGAGAGTTTGTGAAGGCTTTTTACATAATTAACACAACTTCACCCTAAAAATTATTTCAGACATTGAAGGTGAACTTAAGAGTCAGCCACTTCCAAGAGATACTGACATTTTTCTTAGCTACTATGTGTTGTTGAAAAGTGTTTACATTGGACTTTGATAAATAATTTTTTGGTTGGATATATAATCACTCGAGATTGATGCAAAAAATAATTTAGAATTTTCAATGTTCAATGCTTACATGTTGGTTTTGAATTGAGTTTGGATTATGGTTTTGAAGTTAATAAATATTTTTTCAACATCAAAATTTTATTTCATCGAGAATATCGATGTAATTCTAGTGTTGTCATCAATAGAAGAGATGAACCATCTAGCTTCATTTACTTTTTTTTACTTTAAAATTTTTTTAGTGAATACAAAAAATATTTGAAACTTTTATAAGAGAGATTGAGGTATATTTTTCAAGTAAGTTTAGAGTTTTAGCAATATTCATAAGAAAAGAGATAATGTTGTCTTGGGAAGTAAATAATTTCCCACGGTACATTAAATAAGGGCTGCTAAAGCGATAGTGATTTAGCAACATAGGTTCATTATCTTTATGAGAAATTAGTTTGGGTCGGGTACAATTTTTAAATTGTTTGGTAGTTGTTTTAACGAGAGGTTGAAAATATGAAGGAATAATGGGTTTAATAATGTTATTTCCTAAGCATATTTCAATGCTACTAAGCATCTTTTCTAAACTCAAATCTTGATATTAACAAAGGTTAGGTGAAATTTTAGCAATGTATTATTGGTGATAACAATTAAGTTTGTTGGCAGATGACATATTGCATTCTATGTTAGGGACAAAAACGAGTAAATAGAGTTTTAAGATACTGGAGATTGCTACAGTTCCTATTCTAGAACTTTGGATGCAATCCCATCAATAATTTTCACTGACAAATTTTTCTTACATTTCTTTTCAAATGTTTTAAAGAACGTGCAAGGCCACTAGTCATGTGATTGAAAGCTCCAGAATAAATAATCCAAATATATTGTTTAACTTTTTTAGCATTATGGGCATAAGAAATGTTACCTAATTTGGCCAAAGTGTATTTACTATTGACATTTGTTGTTGATTGTAGGTTGAGATGTTCCTGATTTTGAGCTTAAAGAAATATATTTCTAAGAGCCTCTATTTACTCCTTGAATGCACTGGTTTCAAGGGTGTTAGGATGATCTTTTTTTTAGTAGAAATAAATTGTCTTTGACTTCTTTTTTTTGGAGGGCCACATGCAGGTTTCCAATTTCCAGATTTTACATCTTAACGTGGTGTGACCACTAATATGCTATTGTGGTCAAGTTAGTGATAGGATTCTCCATAGAAATTATGAAAAAAATAAATATTTTATCTCTCCAAAGCAAACGTGAAAAAACACGAACGTATAAACTAAAAGATAAACACCTACAATTTGAGATAGGAGATGTCTCCCAAATCCTACAATTCAAGAGGCAGGAAATCTCTTCCAAACCCTAACCTTAAGACTCAAAACCCAATCTCATACATAACCCTAACATTAAAATTTTAGGTCTTATTTTTACCAAACAATAATAAATGATAAATGATTAAAATGCCCTTAGCCTAATAAAAGACAATTTCCATTAGGCTAGGTATCAAAGTAACAATACTCCCCTTCCAAAATGAGACCTTGTCCTTGAGGTGTGAAAAATTGTTGTTGGATCAAGTTGCGTGGCTACCGCTCATAGACTAGCTTGAGTCTAGTTCTCACTGACAACCGTGGCATACTCGTCACGGCTTTCTTCAACTTCTCAAAAGACTATGTGGTCACTTTCCCCAACTGAAAGTTATCCATCTTCAATTTCTTCGTCCACAACTACATAATTGAATTATAACCCTTCACAATCTTCCAGTAGTATCCTGTAAGTCCCATAAACTTTCTCAATCCCTTCCATGTCTTAGGTAGTGGCCCCTCCAACTTATCTGCCACCTTCTATGGATTCGTTGACACCATGGCCTTGCACAAACTAGATTCACTGCAAAGCACCATTTTTTCTCTCTTCTTAAACTTCATGATCAAAAGTTTCCAATTCATCTTAATCTCCCATACAAATTGAAACCATTTCATACCTGATATCACATTAGTGCGTTCTAAATCCAAAGGAGGAAAACCTTCCATCACTTGAATGTCTGGTAGTGTTAAAATTACTTATTTACAAACATCCCTGCTCTTCTCCACCTCTATCGTCCCTATCATGACACCAAAACTTTCTATGTCTACCATCTCAAGTCTCAATTGCTTTACTATTTGAGTGGAGATGAAGTCATGGGTGACTCCACTATCTATCAATGCTACTACATCCTGCTCTTTGATCCGCCCATAAAGTTTTATAGCATGGTTCGGTGTAAATCTGACCATCGAGTTCAATAAGACTTCTACCACAAGTGAGGGTGTTCCTCCTCCGCCACCGTCTTCTCTATTTCTGCATCCCTTGCCTCATCATCTCACACTATGAGAATCTGTAATGTCCAATTCTTGTAACGGTGTCCTGAGAAAAACTTCTTATCACACTGAAGATATAACTCATTGGTGTGCTTCTCCTGAATCTCTGACTCTGCAACGTGTTTGAGTGTTTCCCCCAGTCATGGCTTTTTTTTTCCTATCCTATAGAGCCTCTCTCTATAATTCCACTATTTGAGCTTTTGGTATCATTGTTTGTAGTAGCTCGGTATGATGCTCCACATGCGCTGCTCCTAATAGCATGTTTTATTGCATTTTTATCTTCAACTAACTGTGCTAATTTCATAGTCTCCACAATTCTTGCGGTCTCAGCAGACAAAGTGATTTTCTGCCTTTAACCCTTTCATGAAGTTGCCTTCCAATATTTTTTCTGATATCCCTCTTCAACGGTCGGATAACATATTAAATTTCTCCCTGTACTTTATGACGATTCCTTCTTGGACTAATGCACAAAATTGCTCATGTTTATCCCTTTGTCGTGTGTTTCGGAAGCATAATGCAAAAAATTGCTCATGCAAATTCTTTTTACGTGTGGTTCGGAAGCATTCCAACAATCAGACCTTGAATTCTTCTCATGCTCGGTGTTGTTCTCTCTATTGATATCATTATAGAGCATTTCCTTCCAAATACATGGCCACCACCATCAATTAATCTTCCTCTGTCAGCGCATTCACAACATAGTATCTCTTCACACGATAAATCCATCCATAAGCATCCTTTCCTTCAAAGACTGACATCTTCAATTTTCTTATGTGTGAGTCTCCTCTCCAATTTTCTTGATCGAAGTTCATTACACTTATAAAACGAGGGTTGGGCTTCCTTCCTTGGTCCATGTTGATTTCTCTTCTTCCATAAATCTAATGGTTGTGCCTCGTAGCCAACTTGTCTGTCCCCATAAACTCTAGAATTGCTTTCTGCCAGGATGGTTGCTGCAAAAAATGACACTGATGCGATTGGATGTAGCCTTTTGTCGAGGCCAAAACCGCCATGGTTCTCTGTTCCTGGTTGAAATCCTTTAAATTGTTCTTCTCTTGCCTTGAGTCACCCGATATCTCATTTTGGCTGCTACCCCTAGTTTCGGTCATCTGGACGTCGTATCATTCCTTCCAAGTGCTGACACATGAGTCGCTTCTCATTCCTTGACCCGATCGCCTAGCTCCAGATCCACCTGAGACAAGGATGCTGCCCTGATGTTGTACTAATTTTATTGATTGCTCTCGCTCGCATCCGTTCCAGATGTTGTCGCCTAATCCCACTGCAGGAGGCTAAGGGTCTGTGCGGGACTTCATAATTTTCTTTATCAATTCTTCTAGAGCTATGAACCTCCCCTTTATGTCGGAGAAATGCTCCTCCATTTTAAATCTGATTTGATTGACTTATTTCTCAAATTTCTTCTCCAGATCATCTATTTTGTTGACAACCATTACTCTGTATACGATTTTAGAACACCTTTACGTCAAAATCTTGAGGTTCAGAATTTTTAAACGCGGTTTTGACATGTGCAAAGCTCTGGATGCTGCGATCTCAAAATTCATGTACGCGGTTCAGTGCAGCCTATTGGAGACCATGTAGAACTTTGGACGCCACAATTCGAATTCCTGTATGTCACCAATCCCGATCCCGGGACACGAAACTCTTTTACACCGTGATGTTGATCGTCAGTTTCAATCAAGAGTGGTGTGAAACCTTTGTACATTGCGATCCTTCGACTTACCTACGGTCTGTACCCCATGTTACCCACTAGTTCTTGTTTTGAGTTCTGTTGCAACATAGAAACCTTCAGGATGCTTCCCAGGTAGCTCCAATTGCGACTGGACTGCGATGACGCAGTGGAAAGAGGAGAATTTGCGATCGTCAGTTTGCCGCGGTTGTCTATACATTGCATTCTTTGTAAATCGGCATGTACCCGTTGCTTTGGAGCTAGCTCTAATCGTGGTTAGATCGCGATGACGAAGCTGGAGGAGGAAAAATAAGGAAGTTTCAGGTCTCAGTAGTCCGCGATCTCGTTGTTTCCTTCTTTGCAAATCATTAACTGTGATCTCGTAGTTGTCTTCTTCGCAAAGAAAGAAGTTTCGGGTCTCTGTAAGCCGCGACCACGTCATTGACGTCTCAGCATGTTCTAATCAAAACTGTATGACGATCCCGCCTCATGTATTGCTCCGAGATGCCGTTGGTTGCTTCTTTTGTTGGTTATTTCCTAGAAATTTTGCTTTGATACAAATTTGATAGGATTCTTGGTAAAAATTAGGGCAAAATAAATATTTTATTATTCCAAAACAAACAATATAACCGCGAACCTATAAAATAAAAGATAAACACCTACAATTCGAGAGGTAGACAATCTCTCTCAAATCCTACAATTCGAGGGAAGAAAATATCTCCCAAACCCTAACCTTAACCCTAACCCTAACCCTAAATTATTAAGCCCTATTTATTCCAAACAACAATAAATAATAATAGACAAAATTGTCTTTAGGTTAATAAAAGATAAAATTGCCCTTAGACTAGGCATTGATGTAACTGTTAAATAGCCTTCCTTTCTTTTATCTGAAGCCATTTGATGGTAATTTTTAAAACTAAAAGGCCATCTTGTTTATAATGAGTTGTGATGGGCCCATCATTACCTGCTTTTGAATTTTCTCCAATTAAATCTCAGAAAAAGTCTCATTGATATTAAGAAGAGGTTTTGTGCCTAAAATACTTCTTCAAAACACAACATAATCATTGTTTAGTCTCATGTGAAACGTCTTATGCTACTTCATCACCAAAGCACTTCTAATCATGAATATCAAACATATCAAGCTGCTATCTTTGACTCTTGAGAGTTTTGAGGTAACGGTGAACAAATTGGTCATCTTGTCAAAATTCGTGGAGAGTTTTCTCCACAGAGAAGAGTTTATGCTCTTAGAACTTAAATATCTTTGGTAGCTTCCTAAATCTCAGTTGCATTATATTAGAGTAAGAAATTGTCTCCTTTCTTGATAGCCATGGAGTTGAGAAACCTTGGCGTTATTTTTAGGTCTTTTAAACCTATTCATGGAAAGGTGGATTTCAGTTTTAAAAAGGGGTAAGATTGCTATTTTTATTGTGATATTAAAAAATTGAATGTTGTGTGTGTAAATATGAAAGTTTAGTTGTGAGATATGTAAATATGCTAGATTTTGCTTTTAAAAGTGGTAATAATGCCATTTTTTATGTGAGTTAAATATTTAAGTGCTATGTTTGTAAATATGAAAGTTTAGGTGTGAGATGTAGATACATAAGAATTGTGTGCTAGATTTTGCTTTTAAAACTACTAATAGTGCTACTTTTGATGTGATATAAAAGATTTGAATGTTGTGTGTAAATTTAAAAGTTTAGGTGTGATATATGTAAAAATACATAAGAATTGGGGGCTACGTATGCAATTGCCCCTATTTCTTGAGTTTGAATTCAAGTGAAGGGTGGTTATAGAGTGGTTGTATCTGAAGGTTGGTTTAAATTTGAACGAGAGCTGTTGATAATTGGTTGGAAATGTGTTTGGATACTGCGTTTGATTGGCCGTGAAGTTGAGACTTTGTTCAAGAGGCTTTGGTTTGCTATAAATTAAATTTGTAAACGGAGTCCTTTTTGAATTGGTTAAACGTTATAAGTTTGACGGAATTGGTTAATGATTTTGGGCATTTTAGGTTGAGGATTGTTGGGAAGGTTGGTTTAAATTTGAACGAGAGCTGTTGATAATTGGTTGGAAATGTGTTTGGATACTGCGTTTGATTGGCCGGGAAGTCGAGATTTTGTTCAAGAGGCTTTGGTTTGCTATAAATTAAATTTGTAAACGGAGTCCTTTTTGAATTGGTTAAACGTTATAAGTTTGACGGAATTGGTTAATGATTTTGGGCATTTTAGGTTGAGGATTGTTGGGAAGGTTGGTTTAAATTTGAACGAGAGCTGTTGATAATTGGTTGGAAATGTGTTTGGATACTGCGTTTGATTGGCCGGGAAGTCGAGATTTTGTTCAAGAGGCTTTGGTTTGTTAAAAAATAAATTTATAAGCAGAGTCCTTTTGAATTGGTTAAACATTATAAGTTTGACGGAATTGGTTAATGATTTTGGGCATTTTAGGTTGAGGATTGTTGGGAGAAGGGAGAGCGATCATATGATGTGTAATTTGGTGAAGGATGCTCCATTGGAAGGACAGAAAATTGGCAGTGAAAGAAGAACTTGAGATCACCTTGAGCCAACAAAATTTCTAAGATTTGAAGATCATGGATTAAGAAGACCAAGTTTGATAATGTAAATTATTGGGGTTATGTTTCAAATATTATAGGACAATAGGGTGAAAGGATTGTAGTATCCATGTTGCCGGAAATGACTGTTCATTTTGGAAAGAATATTGATGGAAATATAACAAAAATGGAGGGAAAAGAAATAAATGAATGGGATTGGCATAAGGGAAAACTAAAAAAACTGATTCTGAGAGGCACGATTCCGCTTGTTTCCTTAAACTGATGGAATCAAAGAACTTAAATTATGTGACAAGGCATTCCTTTTTCCATCTTCAATTTCCCATTTCATAATAACCCCTATGGTGCGGTATTATATAGAGTAATTTCTTCTTTAAGAAACTAAAAACTCAATAGCAAAAGTCTTAAAGTAAAAAAATAGCATTAGTGAAACAGATCATGAATTTCAAATAACTTATAAAAAATAATTAAAATATGACATGATTGAACTTGGAAATTTGTGTGATATTTTGCATCACATAGGAATTAAGGTTTCCTCTATGCAAATGTCTTTACATTATTGTAAAGTTGAAAATTGATGATGTTTCTGCTTCATTTGATTGCATCCTTAAAACTTTATTAAACTTTTGTAATTCATTTGGAGAAACAGTAATCAATGTTGAGTTTTTATTTTTCTCGTCAGATGGAGAAAACTAATATTTTGCTGTTGCTTTCATTTTTGTTATAAAGCTGGTTGTCCACACATCCTTTGATAGAATATATCTATGATTATGAAATTATTTTTTGTCCCTAACAGCATTTTTGAAACTATCCAGATAGTGCTCGACTTGGACGAGACTCTAGTATGTGCATACGAGGCATCCTGCTTACCTGATATGGTTCGGATTCAGGCCACTGATGCCGGTTTAAAGTATTTTGAGCTAGCATGCAGAACTGTAGACAAGGTTCTGCAGATGAAATTCTTAGCTTCAATTTATTTACTAATAGATTTTCTTAAAATGATATTTATTGAAATTAAAAATGTTCTGCTGAAGGAAGTTGAAGGGAGAGAAAAAGTAAATCATGTTGTTGTGTTTGAGCGCCCTGGTTTGGAGGAGTTCCTAGAACAGACTAGCGAATTTGCGGATCTTATTCTTTTTACTGCTGGGCTTGAAGGTTTTATATTTTAATACTCCACTTTATTCCATAATTGTGTTTAATTTATCACATCTGAATTTTATGGTTTTTTTAGGTTACGCAAGACCACTTGTTGATGTTATTGATGCAAAAAACAGGTTTAGTCTCCGTCTTTACCGGCCTTCAACAGTTACGACGTAAGTAATCTCTCCCTACTACTTCAGGAAATCAGTTTGGGTAGAGCATCATATTGAAATATATGATCCACATTTCATTTATTTTTGGAGGATTTATATACATTTCATAAAATTATTATGTGTTTATATATCTAAAACCTAAATTTTTTCTACTTACTTAACATATGAATCACTAAAGCACGTAAAAAATAACACTAATGTTACTTATTTAAAGTAAAATACATGTATTCTAGCATATGCTACGATGTAGTTTCGACATTCATGTGGTATATAAGTAAATATAAATGTTTAGGTGTTTGTTATGCAAATACATTAGAATTTTGTGGTATGCATGCAAGTCCTTTATTTATTAGCGTATAGTTTCTTGATTTTATAGCTATCTATAGAGAATGAAATGAGCATACTAATATCATTTGTCAATATATTATGATTGTGTTCAAACATGAACTCACCATAAGCCATTTCTTTTCTTTTTTTTAATATTGATGTGCATCTAATATTTACGAGGTTTGGGCTCCCTCACTTTTCTTTTAATGTTGAGATATTTTCCTTAATAAGTACTTTCATACAACAAGGTGCCTTCCTCTTTTTTGGATAATTATTTGTCTACTTAAACATATTTCCATACATCCTGTTTTTTAGGATATTTTGTTCAAACTGCAACACTGGTGGCTTCAAGTCACTTAAACTGTAATTCTACTGATTGTCTAGTGGAAGTAAGTCATGATCTTTTGCTTGCTTGCAGTTCAAAAATGGAAGTATAAAAACTATAGTCGGTCCTATTGTTTTCTGTTTTACTCGTTGGAATTCTTATTTTTCCAAATGCTAATTTTTTGTGCTGCTTCTCATAATTACGTAGGTCAACATTTTTAAAATATGGGGCATTTACATAAATAACCCCCAATTTCTGTATATTTACACAACTAACACCTAAACTTCAATTTTTATATTTATACCAACCAAATATTTCATATCACGAATGGTTAAGGTGACATGTATGTAAAAATTGAAGTTTAGGTGTTAGATATGTGAATTCATAAGAATTGAGTGGTATGCATGTAAATTTTTTTTAAAATTGTCTTTCTCACTGCGTTAAAGGTTTGTTCTCATTGTGGAACCTCTGACCTCTATTGGAATTGTCAATCCTAATATTTTTCCAGATAATTACATGAAATACTTTCATATTGACGTATTGTACTTGGTTGTAGAGTTGATAAAATAATCTCAATTTATTAGGGCCTGACTAAAAATTATCGTAAATTTACTAGTGTACGAATCTTGAGAACTTTTCTTCATTCTCCAGTTTAAAATTTTGCAGGACTTATTACCCTTCTTGCAATGTTTTTCAAACGTTTATGTTGATTAAAGTTTATTGAAACAAAATACTTGATCCATGTCCTAGACTTCGCACATATTACCAGTCCTCTGATATTAATCTTAGCTTTTTATGAATCAGGGAATATAGACAACATGTGAAAGATCTCTCCTGCCTATCAAAAGATTTATGCAGAGTCGTAATCGTCGATAACAATCCCTTCAGTTTCTCGCTGCAGCCATTGAATGGAATTCCATGCGTTGCATTTTCTCCGGGCCAGCCCTTCGATGAGCAGGTGATGAATAATAAATCAACACAATTTCACCTAGCCTTTCAAATAAATAAATAGATAAATGAATAAAGAACAGAGTAAATGATCAAATTGGCCTTTTGACTTTTAAGTTTGTGATTTTTTAGTCTTGTAATTTTTTTTCAATATTGCCTCTCGGCTCATCAAATCCAAATAATTTAATCATACCGCCAATTTTGTAGTTTGTTTTGGAAGAAGATTGTTGGGGAGAAGCTTTTTTATGAGGGAGACTTGTTAAAGTCAACTCTATTAGTTGGAGCTGCTATTAACTAGTGTGATTGACACTAAAAAGATTTAAATTACCTTCATGAAGTGTTTCCCTCCAATAAAATATGTTCATAGAAATCACAAATTTGAGAATAAGACCCAATTGGATCATAGATTGAACATCTTGAAAGACTATGGACTATTTTGATCATTTATTAATGAAAATAATTTTTTTTCTTTGTATCTGATTATGTAGATATCTCGGGTTTATTGTTTAAAGTGATGGTAATTTTGATGGGGTTGTTATTAGTAGAATTGAAGTTGGTTGGTTGAAGTGGAGGAATGCTTCGGGCATATTGTGTGATGGAAAAGTTCTGCTTAGACTGAAATCTGCTTAGACTGAAAGGAGAATTTTATAAGACGGTGGTGAGACCTGCATAGCTTTATAACACTGAATGTTGGCCTTTAAGAGAGGAGCATAAAATTAAGTTAAGCGATGCCGAGATGAGAATGATTTGGTAGATGAGTGGTTTTACACTTAAGAGACAAAATGCGAAATGAATATATCCGTGATAGTGTTAGTGTAGCTCCAGTGACGGACAATATTAGAGAGTCGTCTTAGATGGTTTAGTGACATTAAAGGTGGACCATCTGATGGTCTGATTAGAAGAGTAGATGTTTTAGATTTGACTTATGTTAAGAAAGGCAGAGGTAAACCTAGGAAGACTTGAACATATTCTATAAAAGATGATATTAATTTATTAGATTTAAGTGAAAATAAGACACTAAATAGGACGCAATGGAGAAAAAAGATTCATGTAGCCGACCTCACTTAGTGGGATAAAGATTTTATTGTTGCTGTTGTTGTTGTTGTTGTATTTAATTATGTATTCATATTTATTTATTTTTATAATTTTGGTCTTTCAGCTCTTGAAGGTTCTTCTTCCACTTCTGAAGCAGTTATCTCTTGAGAAGGATGTGCGGCCTATTCTCCACAAAAAATTCAGCATGCCTGAATGGTTTGAAAAGCATGGAATTCCTTCAAATCATCATAATTCATGATTCTGATGAGTTCAGTTATTTTTGTAAATTATTATTATTGTTTAGGCTTTCTTCCCGAAAAATAGTCACATGGTGTTATTGAGCGAGATCAATATTTTAAGTGAACTTATTGGCGTTGGATGGAATTTTTTTTGTAGAATTGTAAGCATTGATGAATGTGAAAAGCAGTTCACTGCTGATTTTCATGCAATTTTTGGGATTTGTTCTAAGTTTCGAGTGGTCATTTTGCTTCTCGTAAAAAGTAAAGTTTTTATGTTTATTTATTTACATTTATTAATGAAATAAAAAAAAAAATTACAAAAGATAGGAGGAAGAACACAAATAAAACATAATAAGGGAAGGTAAAAGGCTCTAATAGATAAATGAGGCATAAAAGGAATAAGTACCATCATAAAAAGCATTCAATGCTCATAATACATCAAAGATCAAAGATAAGGAGCTACCTAATTCCAAAATTGAACAAAAAGCATCCAAAATTCTTGAGAAGGAAATTCCCCACCTTTCTAGTGGGAGAAGCATAAGGTCCTTTACTCATGAAGTTTGAATGGAAGAAAAATCAAAAGGCCTGCTTAAAAGATTCTCACTATTCCAAGCAAACAACCAATTTGGAGAAGCATTAATGTACTCGCGAACTTCCAAGGAGATATAGATGAATAAAACTATAAAGTAGATCTGTAAAGATAAACTGAGACAATCCAAAGCAGGTAGTGGTGTGAGCTGTACAAGGAACAAGTAAACTAAGCCACATATCAACTAGTTGCTTTCTTCAAACATAGAAAATACTCGAAGTAGTGGATCACTAAAAACCAATAGTTAAAAGGCTACAACAATAATGCAAAAAGTGGCTTAAAATCAAGAGGAGCAAAGTAAATCGAGGTATAAATCAAACAAAGTAACAAACTGAAAAGTTAAGAGTGATAAGGATAAAGAATAAGTTTAAAGCATATCATTAGAAAGCTGGTACCAATAGAAAAAGACAAGTTAAAGATATAACAAAAAAAAGCATTCTAGAAGATATTATCACAGATATGAATATTTTAGGGATTATAACAAAGAAATAGAAAGGTGTAAGAATTAACGGTCAACATAGTAGGAACCCAATTGAAAACTTTGCAAAACATACAATGGGCGCCTTACCAAGGACAAAAAAAAGAGTAACATTCTCAAAGCGGAAGGAAAAATAAACACTATATAAGCAGTGGTCGACGTTCACATGAATACTATCCCAATGCAAAATATAAAAAAGACTTCCATCCAAGAAAATGATTCCAACTTGCCCACCCACTTACCAGAGTTCAAGAAAATAAAATTCGCACAAACAAAGGCATTATAGCTGTTAGAAAGAAATATAAAAATTAAATACAAAATGAAGTTGTAATTCTATGAAGGAGGCATATTACAAGAATGTGTTAAAAGTATAAAAAATGCCAAATACAACTGTAAATAAGAAATGCGTCTGCACCGATCTCAAGAAGATTCGATGGATTTTACGAGGAGAGTTGATGTGCAACCATTTTTCCTTACACCAGTCGGCTTCTAAAATCAACTGAACAAGAAACCGACCGACCAAAGGAACACAGTGTGCCTGCTTTGACACTTGCAAATCCAACATTTGCTATTGTGAAAAATCAACAACTGCTTGAAGGGAACACCTTTTATAAACTCTTTGATCGAAAGATGTTTACCCATCGGGTTACTATAATCAACCTTCTGCCTGATATAATAATCCTATTTAAGGGTGATGAGTCTTCACAATATGTTCCCTCGAAATAAGCGACTGAAGATTGTTCAGCTGGTCGAATAACTAATTGCCGACGAATGAACGCCGAGTGATCAAATCAAGCAGTTACAACTACCAAGTGATGCCAAGGGTAGTTAGGAATATGGAATGACGCCAAAAATGCTTATAGGGTCCAAATATTTAAGATTCTATTATAAATATATAATGGTGTGATGGCTCATAAATAGTTGTAAAGTTGCCATTAAAAGGGGACAATCATGTATGTTGATAGACCTTTCCTATGACTTATGAATAGGAGGGTTGTATTTAATATAGGGAACCATTGCACAAATTCCTCAAAACGAGGCTTTACTTATGTCTTATCTCTAACCAATGCTATATTCTTTAGGTGTGATTCCTAGGATAATTTAGGATCCAACTTTCTAAAAGGAGCATTGATCGTGGAATCATGCCTTTAACAAGACGAGGAGCATGTTAAGGTGAATAAACACATCAAGTAGAAGCCTCTGATGCAGGGTGGATTTAGTGTGATAGTTTTGTAAATATTTTTCAATATTTCAAAATACACACGACATATACAATAGTATATATGTAATTTAATCCCAACAAAAATAACTTTAGTGAAAAAAGTTTTATCTTTTAAAAATATTTAAACTGTCAAATCCCTCTAAAAAAAATGCAAGTATACGTATCACTCAAATAATAAAGAGTTCTAATGGAGTCCTAGATATCGATATCACTAGAAAGTTGAAAATGCTTATAAGTAAATTCTTAAGATTATAACGTGAACTACAATTTTAAGCTACAAAAAGTGAAGTACTAAATTTGAATATAAAGTAAATGAGTGAATGTTGAATAAAATGCAATTAAAAGTCTAAATTAATTGAACTTATTGTTAAAATATCAAAAGTAAAATATACAAAAACTAAATAAAGTTTTGGTGACAAAGAGTTCCAATTTTAAGAAAGCATCATTCCCATTTACAATGAGTGTATGGATTGTGAAGAAATTAAAATTATTTGAAAATATATAAAATTGTTTTGTGCCAAATAGGAGCAATCATATTCCTTACCCTCTTCCGAGTGCATAAAAAACATTGAGTAATCCAGAGTTTGGTCCCTAATTTCGTGGTTAGGCTGTGAGGATACCGCTTGCCACACTAGACTCCCACTACTCCCTCACCTAAGGGCTAATAATCTTGCATTAGTTTCCAACCAACTATACCAAATTGGGGATTTTAATCTGTCACCAGAAAATCTCCAATTCTGCATCTAACAAAGTATATTTCCCTATTTATTTGTACTCAACCCCATGGATGACATTCTCTCCCATGGAATCAAACGTGATTCTCCCCAAGATCCAACAAAGTATATTTCGCTATATATTTGCACCCAACCCCATGGATGACATCCTCTCCCATGGAATCAAATGTGAATCACACCATGTTGTAAAAATCATAGCCCTTACAGAACATTTAAAACCGTATAAAACCAAATGAATTATTCATAAAACCATATCTCAAAGTAGGGAGAACGATAAAGAAGACTACTAAGAATTCATGAGAATGATATACCAAACATGGATTTCATATATAAAATAAGTTTACAAAAACAAAGAAATAAAAGACACAACTTATCTCATAATCCTCCCAAGAAAATCCCTATAAGTTCTCTTCAAGCACTTTCCCTCTTTACAAGCTCTCTCAATTCTCTCTTAGAAGTGTAATGAAGAAGAAATCTGTCACATTCTCTCTCCACTTACAATCCTTGAAGAAAATCTCCAAGTCCTTGACTTTCTCTCTCTCTCTATCTCACGCCACTCTCTCTCTTCAAACTCTCCTTGCCGCCCCCTTCTCCAAACCCTCGCTCAAGTACTAGACTTTCCTCTCTTTTATTAGAGGCTGCCTCCCTCCTCTTTTATTAGAGGCTGCCTCCCCCAAATTCCTATTCCAAATTCCTCAAAAAATTCTATCCAAAAGTCAACCCTTTTGAATGTTAGTTTAAGGACATCCTCCAAGAAGTATATTCAGTCAAATGTGGAATTCATTTAGGAGGAAAAATTTAGCTTAATGAGTCCAAAGCCAAGGTTTTTCTGGCCGACCCTCTTAAAATATGCAAAATTGTTTTCTTGAAGATGTGCATAATATCATAAATATGCTCCACTACATCATGTTGACCTCCCTTTTGTTGAGGTCTGGTCTTTCTTCCTTAGAAGTCTAGGATCTAGTCATAAGACTTTTCTTTTGACTATCTGACACGACCCACAATTACGAAGATATTTATATTCCTTAATATGCCAACAATTTGACCTGATTTATATTTACCGGCTAGTGAGAATAAATGTAATATGATGAAATATTTTTTATAAAAACTCCAATATTGATCCCACATGGAACTATAAACAAAAAGAAATGAAATTCAGGAATTTTAACTTTAAGAGAACTTTACTTAAGACTGCAGTAATTATCTAAAGTAATAATGATGAAATTAAGTTTATTATTTTCTACAACTGCAATTAAAAGAAAATGCAATGATTTTAGAAAATATATAAAAAAGATAATTTCTCCTTACAAATACTTCATAATTAGTGTAGGATTTCAAATGTTTAAAAGTTTAAATGTGGTATTGTGACAAATCGAAGCATACCTATTCTTTACTTTTTTCGATTTGTAAATAACATTGACTAATCTAAAGTTGGTGTCGGCATGTATAGTAGTGTTGCGTTGGTTCTAGTTTCTCACTACTGATTACCCACTATGCCCTCTTGATAGGACCTATTAGCGACTGTTAGTGCCAATCTCTAGACTAAAGTGATAAAAATGTATTGTCTGTCACTCTATAAACATCAATTCTATGCCCATCAAATCTTATCTCTCTATCTATTTGTACTCCCCTTCAGGAGATAGCCACTATTCTTTCCAAAGTGAAATGTGAGACTTACAAGTCAAGAAATCTTAGCCCTCTCGGTTCTATAAGTTTTCTCAACAAATTTTAACGAAACAAGTGGCCAATTTGTAAAGTAAATGAAGGATCGGTAAAAATATCATCACAATATTTAGGAATAAAAGAAGTTCTAAAAAAAATCAAAATCAATTACCTAATTACTTCATATTGCAAGGAGAAAGAGAGAAAACTACTCAAAATGCATGGGAATATTAAAACAAAACATATTTATAAAACTCAAATCCAAAGTACAAGACTTAAAGACAAAGATACAGGTACTTATCTAAAATATTTCCCTAAGCACTCCTTTAAAGTTCTCTAACTCTCTGACTCCGACGAACACTTATAGGACTCACAAACTTAAAAAATCATAAAGACTCACATTGAAAACTACCCACACTCTTAACACACTCACACACTATATGAATTTATTTATCCCATCCCCCTAGCCCCTTATAATTAATCCCTATTTATAGAGCTTCAAAAATGACCAAGAGTTGCTTCAGACATCTCTTCAAAATTTGGCCTCATTCAATGAATCTTCTAGAAAATAACTATGGCGCCAAGGCGCCCAACTGTTGCGCCTAGGCGCTAATTTGGTTGGTTTGGCAATTTTCTTTAGTTTAGTCCATTTTACTTATTTTTGATGTATTTTTGCTCCTTTTTACTCTTAAAATATTTTTTTTGCACCTGCAATCAAAAACATAAAAAACGTCTTTTATTAAAGCATAATATCCTCAAAATTGAGCATAAAATGTGCATAAAAACAAGTAATTTTAAGGTGGATCAATTATCCCAAACTAAAACGTTACTTGTCCTCAAGTAACCTTTCTTACTATATATAAAAAGTATAACTTATGGAATTGAGTTTTACTTTAAGATTTTTATAGTTTTTGTTTTATAAATGCAATAGTGAAACTTTAGAAAGATTTTTAATAACTTAGGTTAAAACTAGAATGTAAAAATATTTAGTAGCTAAGTCTAAGATTTTTTATTTCCTATTTATTTCAAGAATAATTGTAGTTTGTCATATTAAAAATACTTAGAAGAATTAAAAGAAAAATAATTTCTTGAGAACTTTACTAGTAAGGATGCTAATATTTTATAAATAAGCTTAGAAATGTAATTAAGTCCCTTTCCTTAAGATGATCTAAGTGAAGCCAATTTTTGACTGGGCATCTCCTCAAGCTTTTCCTCACATATATTTTTCTTTTTGATTTTCTTTTCTTTTTCTTTCAGGATCATTTTCAATCTTTTCTTTTTCTTTTCATGTCATGTGAGGATTACTATAGCTGGATAGTCTTTAATGATTTTGAACCCCACCATCCTCTTCTTAAACTTAAAAACCTTCCACATTTCTTTACTTGATAAATGTATTAGACTTGAAAAAGATTTTTCATAAAGTCTCAATTCTTTCTTTTCAAATAAAAATCCAAGATCTTTAACATTTCCAAAAGTACAATTTTCTTTATTTTAAATAGTAAAAGCATAATCTTATACTCTTATACTAAATATCTCAAATCCAGAATGAATCTTTATTATTAAAAACTTTTACCTAAGTTTACTATATTATTTATAAACTCAAAAAATATAGTTATCTTAAGTTATCTGAGCATACCACAGGTTATATTAAAATAATTTTTGAAAATATATTTTACATTGGATTAAAAAAGTTCAGTTTTTTTTTAAATCTTTTCTTCCTTCCCCCAACCTTAAATTTTAAATAATTTTAAAATCGTTCAGTTTATAGTAAGCATGAGGAAAGAGAAAAATTAAAATTTCTAAGCAGGAGAACAATTCATGTACAATAAAAATAGGTACTAAGTAGTAGACAATTTAAATTAAAACTGGTATATCATGAAAAGCTTGCAAATATAAAACTTTACTCAAACACATATCGAATAATAAATAAATAAAGAGGAGCAAAAGTTGCAGTGATAAAAAAAAACAGAATAAACCAAGCAATCCTACATAATCATACATCAAAAGTCCAAACATAGGAAAAACAAATGTACAACAAAAAAGTAAGAAAGCCTAGTCATCTCCTTCTTCATCATCATCATCATCATCATCATCAAAATCAAATGATACATCTTCATCCATAGATTTCAGGCCTGCATAAGGAGTAAATCAAGGGCAAGTAAGAAACTCAACCGACTAATCGCTCTTCATGAATTTCTCTAATGCCTCGTCATAGTTTACATCATAATCACTCTTTCTCTAAACATAATCTGCCTTGCGATCAAATTTATTCTCCATATCTTTCATATGGCTCTACATCATAAACAATTCATTCTGGTGCTCTAAATATCTCTCACTCTACACATCCCTGAAACCAAATAGAGGCTCAGTAACAGTGGAAGTAGAAGGTCTAGTAGTGGAAGGCCTAAAAGTAGTAGTAGAAGGTGCATCATGAGCTCTATCTCTAGGTTGTTTGTACACATCTACATTGGCCTTCCCAATGGGCTTGAGTGGCTTCAACTGCTCCTCCCAATGTTTTTCTCTTATCACCTCACTTAAATTATTTGAAGGAAAGAGGCGAGTAGAAATAAAATAATGTGAGGCCTTTGAGGTGACATTGAGCTTAGAAAAATAAAAATTTACCTTACAATCATTTCGAATCTTCCAGGATCCACATCCATCTATCAAATATGCAATGATCTGATCTAAGTCAGATTTAGATGGAGTGTACTCTGAATATAAACAATTAATAGCAAGTGGCAAACCATATACCACATTGATCCGCTCAGTGGCAACTCCACTCCTCTTACCCAAACAAAGACCTCATCATCAGCTGCTTAAGGTAAGTTCGCATAAGACTCTTATACAATAGCAATAACGACAATGACAGTAAATTAACAGAAGCTTTCCCATTACCGAGCCACAATAACATTTTCAATAGCTCCATCAGGTCTGTAGAAGCTTCACTCTTGTTGATCTCACTTTTAGTTGAGGTTTAGTTTTCCCTCTTTAGTAGCCTAGGGTCTAGCCATAGGACTTTCTTGTTGACTATTCTTAGAAAACTAGAAAGGGATCTCTCACCAAACTCTAAACTCTTCTTTGCTCAAATTGAAGTTTCACATATTAGTCCTAACCTGTAGCACTTAATAGGTGAGGTCAGTATGGAGGATCTCAAGGAGAGTCTCCATAGAACTGTTTGACCTTAGGGCTAACTCTGGGTGTTGGTCTGGAGCTAGTTCACTCACTTACACTCACTATCACCTCACTCACTATCACCTATACACACCACACTCACAACCCCAAACCCAAACTTGTTAACTTTGATCCCTTGATCTTTTTGGAGACTCATGTAGATGGTCCCCTAGACCTACTAGCCCTGGGCTAGGGTTTAGCTAAGACCAGTGCATAGATGACCCAAATGGGGATTTCATTGGTCCATAGCTCACACATAGTGGTTGGCACCCCAATTTTACCAAAATATCCAACTTGGTCATTTGCCCCTAAATTCATCCAAATAACCAAAATGCCCTCAAAAGCTTAAGTTTGGCCACAATTCCCAAATTCACCCAAATTTCTAAAATTTGTTCAATAATCATTTTGAACCATTTCAAAATACCCAAATTGCCCACCAAATTGCCCAAATTTGCCCAAATCCACCCAAAAATTCCAAAATCACCAAAATACCCTCAAATTTGCCAAAATTACAAAAATACCCTTGGTGGCCCAAACTTTCCCAAAACATCCAAAATCACCTCAAATGTCTCCAAAGCCAATTTAGACCCTTCAATTAAACCCAATTTGACTAATTTGACCATTTCGACCAAAAACCCCAAATTGCCTTTAAAAGCTCAATTTACCCAAATTCACGTCAAATGTCTATCAATTTGGCTCCAATTCCCTTAAATTTAAATCCTAAACTCAAATTCATCTTTAATATGATCAATTCAAACCAAATATAAGCCTAATTGACCCATGTTCTGAGGTAAACCCCAAATTTTGACTATATGACCCAATCTCATCCAATTGAACCCCATAGCCCATTCAATTGCCTCAATTTGAACCCTAAATTCTTCCTAAAAATCCTAAAAATCAAATTGAACCCTCAATTGGCCTTGTTCAAGCCTCAATTTCACCCAATTTTAACCCACATTCAAAATCCTCAAATTTGCCCCAAATTGGCTGTCCCCAAATTCCACCAAATTGAATATCCAAACCCAAAATTGACACCCAATTGATGTTGAAAAATCTTCATGAAATTCCTATAGACCATTTTTAATCATCAATTTGGGCCTATACCAACCCTAGCCCAACCTAGACTCAGCTCTAACCCAACACCCCTAAATAGACCAAAATCCCAAAATCCTTCAAATTGAACTCAAAGTTACTTCAATCCTTCACAAAAAAACCTTCATGACAATCATCTACATAATTTTGATCAATCAATTGAACTCAATGTAATGGCTAGCCTAATCCGAACCCAACTTCTAGCCATTTTAACCCAAATTGAACCCATGCACCAAAATTGACTTAGCCATGCCTATGCGACAAAATTATTGACACCACAACCACCAAATACATCGTTTGGACCAAAATAAACCCTTCTAAACCCACCCAAGCAAGCTATGGACCAATGTGTCCCTAAATTAAGGGATTTATTCCCATTTTTTAGCCATATTCAAACTATCTTCCCCATCATTACTTACCATTGGGGGTAAATTATGATTAAGCCTCCCCATGGCTCACCTGACCTTCTGACCACCATCCTTGACCCTGTCAGCTGGCCTAGTGGCTAGAAAATCCTAAAACTGAGAGCCACTCTTCCTAATTTAAACCCAAAAGTACCCATCCAAGCTGCCCAACTCTGATTGGCCCTTAGCACCTTGAAGCCCTCCACCTTAGCTCCACATTGCACCCAATTGGAAGACATGACAGCCACCCTTTGTTATTTTACTTAAATCCCTCCTCCATGGCTTCAAATAAGGCAATCAAAATTTCCTTGGGGAAGCTCTGTTGAATTGCTCCCAGATCTCCAATACTCCCTAACCCCATTGCAACCATCCTTTAGCCATTTCCCCCATCACTTGAGCTCAAAATCAAGGCAAATTTTGGTCATCCTAAAAAATACCCAAATTGCAAATTGATTTGCTCTCGAGCTTCACGAGATCAAGAGAGGAAGATCCACATAAAAAAACCCCTTATGTTGAGCCCTCTAACCTATCCATAGACTAAGGCCGCTCCACCCTTTGATCGAAATCCTATTTGGAGCTTTCACAAGAGGAAAGAAATACATCCAGGAGGTTTGTCAGACTCCACTGAAGCTTCCACAAGCGCCCAACCAAGGCCTCACCTCTTGGGCAAAGGTATATCTCACTAACCTAATTTTGATCTCATTTCAGTCTTTTGTGAGGAAAACTTGCATTTGATAGCAATGTAACCATATATATGTACTCATCTTGAGTAGATGAAGGTGTTGGGACAAACCCGAAGTGATTTGGTTGATTTTAGGCTGAGATCTTAGGGTTTAAAGTTGGACGGTTCGTGGGTTTTGGCTATCCGGAACGATGACGGAGAGTCGTCTGATCAAGCGTGTATTAAAAAGATGGACGAAATCGAGTCAGACTAGCTATTGATGCTTGAACAGTGGGCTGACTTAGATGGCGGCGTCCAATTAGAAGTAGATGCGTAAGCGGTTCGGAGCTGACGAGGATGACGAGGCACGTGACTGGGATGAATAGAAAATTAAGGTTTTTCTTAATTAAAAAAATAACATATTTTTAAAAATTCCTAACTTTTCCTAAAAAATCCAAAAAATAAAAGAAAAATACCTTCTTGCTCAGTGAATAGAGGAGAATAATGTGGACTAAAAATAAAAATTATTTTTGTATCCTGATTTTTAATGAATTAAATACCCTTTGTGGTATTTCAATTCTCCATGACTAAATAATACTTACCATGGCTTGAAATTTTGAAGGTTCATTCCTCTTGATAGAGGCCATGTATTCTGATTTTTCTAAGGTTAGAGGAGATCTCTATGCTTCTAGCCCTAATTTTCAAGCTAAGGTGACTATTTTGGCTATTTTAATTATATATATCAAAATATCATTTGAAAAATTATGGGAATAATTTTAGTAAGTTTCCTATGGTCAGAAAAGTCTAGGAGAAATATCATGATGCATTGAATTATCCTATAAATTTCTATATTTAATTAAATATGAATATCTTGTGTTAATTTTTGTAAATTATATGCTTATAAATTCAACAAAATCAATACCACATTGTTCATAACAATCATATTTATTCACTTTAGAAATTTGAAAATTATTTGATTAAGCTCAAGTATTAAAAAGGACTTTCTAAGGAACCTTGTATTTTTGTACAAAAAAATTATAATAAGTTAAATACACTTGGGAAAATTATAAAAAATAATTTTCTGAGTTCCTTGTGATCAGAGGCACTTAGGAAAAATAAAATTTATTTTTTATAAAATGCTTAAATTTTTAGCATTATTTTGAATTTTTAAATAATTAAAAATAATTAAAAATATCAAAAATATCAAAATCATTCAAAATATGCCTTTTGTCCAAAATGCCACCCTAATCAAAGAAAACACCCACTTGAGACTCATTAAAATATTTTTCTTAATTTTCCTAAGTTAAAAATAAATTTTAAAAGGCTTAAAAGTTGATTTTCCTTATTTTCCCATTAAAATAATTATAACAATTTAATTAAAAAAAAATCAAGAAACTTTGTCTAAATATTTCTTTTACCTAGAGAAACTTCTAAAAATTTTCTCATAAATTAAAACTTAATCTTGGAAGGGCAAATAAATTAATCTCTAAAAATCCTATTTTCTATGCTTAAATGAATAATTAAATCAAATTAAATTTTTAGAGGTCCACATGTTCTCCTCTAGATATTTTAATTATCTCATGAATATGATACTCTAAACCCTCAAAGTCATTTGAGTTGTGTTTAGTGAGTTATGAGGTGAAGTGCTCCAAGGGCAAAATAGTCATTTTAGACTTTGGTGCCTTAATTAAAATTTAGGACTAACCAAGGGAAAATGAGTAATTTTGATCCTAATAAATATGCTTGGATGATTGAAATACAATGGGATTAAAATGTAGTAACTCACTCACCACCCTTGCACAACATCAATAAAATCATTATCCTCTTAATTTTTATGACTTGGAAGTCAATTAAGATCAATTGATTCTTAAGTGAGGGCTTAAGTTGGAAAGTTGATAGTTTACTTTTCTTAAACCCAAAGTTTTTCTTAAACTTAAACCCAAAGTTGAGGATGATGTGATCACTCAATAAGGAAACATATCACTTAAAATCAAAATCTTGATAATCACCATTTCACAAATCATGATTGTTAAAGGCTTAATAGTGATCTAGACTCAACGTCTAAACTTACCTGATTGAATTTAAAAGATAACATGATTGGTGATAAGCATATTTAAAAACTACAAGCCTGACCTTAATTGCGAGCACCACAATCTTAAAAGACCTAGACTTACCTTAGGGGCACCCATTCATATAACTCTTAAATAAAAAATCAATTGATTAACAGAGTTTCATATCCTCGAGATAATTAAATTATCAGTTTTCTCTGAGCAACAGGGTAGTCACACTTCAACCTCAGAAGATTAATGAAACAATATGATAAATCCAAAATGAACCTGAAATATTTCAAGAGATCTTCAAAATGGCCTGGGGACATGCCTCGAGCATTTTGAAATCTATTGGACATTATGAAGGGCAAATTGGACTTGTCATATTTTGTTCTAAAATCATCCATTAGGATCTTCTCAGATTCAATAAAATCATAACCTGGGGTTTGGTAGCTAAACCTTCATCTACTCCTGCAATTTAAATTTTTTGCAAAATTATATACATGCCTTGCAAGTACTGATCTTTCAGGTGGTGGAACGAGAAGAATCTATAGATACGCTTTTAAATTAATGCATTTACCTTTCTATAATTCTTGTCTTAAGCTTGCATGCTAAACAATGATGTCACCCTGCATGAAAACTAAAACTGCTAGGATAGACGTAAAACCAAAACCAAAACTAAAATCAATCAAAATAAAATTCACCGCCACAACATTCAAAATATAAGATAACTCAAAATTTAATCACAAACATCACAAAATCATAATTGCAACTAAATTAAGACGACTCTATCAGATGATTGGGAGTCCCTTGGAGGAGATAACCTACGGTTGCTAACGAGATTTACCACGGTCTAAATGAAAGTATGGAACTCATTAAGTTGAGTTTAATAAATTTATTTGGACTAAGTGAATCTGATAGAAAATAGTGGTGTCGAAATGAAGGAGCTGTAGGATCCTAACCGGTGTCACTTTAATCAATTTTAATATGCCCCATAACATTTAAAGAACCATAACCATAGGGACATCTGATTTGAGATCATAAGCTAACACATTAGAAAACTTCACTCGTTGCGACGAGGAGCTTGAAGCTAGCATTGTGGGCAACCCGTCCATCTTCAACAACAAGAGGATCTACAACAACATATCTTTTCTTAGAATTGAACAACAAGCTATATGACTTCAAGGTTGTTTTCTTATGCAACATAAATCCTCAACCTTTTCTTTAGGCCTTTGTATCTTTAGGCCTTTGTATGGTTTATGGTTCTGCTATACAATATATGCCCTAACTAGTCTTAGGATTCCGACGTTGTCATTCGTCATGACCTAAATCCTCACATCTTCTAGGCTCATTGTGTGATCGTTTCATACGGATGTAAGTCCTAACAAATAAAATTGACATGATGAAACATTTAAATATTCCTCCTCAAAATTGAAGCCAAACATTAGGATAACTCAGGAAGTCATCGAGGTTCTCCTCAGGATCCATGACATCCCCTAGTTCTTCCTCCTTTAAATTCCAAAAATAAAATGTTCAAAATTTGAGCCATTCCCCTTTCACACCTCTTTATTCGATCTCGTTGAAAAGCTCTATCCCTTTGACCTTTTTAAAGATAACATTTTCTGATTTTTTTTGGGAGTTTTCTTAGGTGAGCTCAGTCATCTAAGATGTAATTAACTATAGGGGCTTGCCCTTATAGGAAGTTTTTCTTAACCCAGCTTAATATTTTGGAAGTTTTTCTTAACCCAGCTTAATATAAACCCTATTTAATTCTTTGTATTAAATAGAGGAACTTGTCGACAAATAAAATGGTTTCACAAACTAAGAAGATGTCGATAGATACATGGCTTGATAAATAATGCTCTTTCATTTGAACTATGAAAGATATGAGATCAATTATGTATGTATGTATATGTATGTATGTATGTATGTAAATTAAATGTCTTTCTAAAGCTGGCGATGAGATTTCGATTCCGGCGGCCGACAACTTCCAACAGGCAACTCCACAAACCAAAAAATAGTGTCGACAGCTCCTGGGGACTCCGCTGGGGACAAGTTTTTCTCTCCATTTTAATTAGAAAATACTATTTTCATACTTTGGTAATGTGTTAATGCCCCTTATGAACAAAATTACCCTTCTTCCGTTGACATGCTTTACCCATTTTTGTCTTAGGAAAGTAAGATGAACTCTTTAGACTTCAGGAACATCTGTTTTATCACCTTTGAACAGAGAGGTTCAGGAGGCCATTAAAGACTTTTTAATCTTCATGTGGGGTCGGACCCCCAATAGGTGTGTTGGTGGACTAGTTCCACCTGAGCGTTGTGCGCTGTAAAGTTGGACCGCACTGGGTTCTGAACTGCACTTTCTTTTCCCTTTTGAGTTTGATTTGCTATTTTGCAAATTAAATTGAATTGTGTTGTGCTGCGTATGCTCTTTAATTTCCTTATATTAATTAAATCTCTTTGCTTTCAAACTATTTTTACTAAAATTTGAAATTTCCACAAATTAAATAAAGACTTACCCGCTCTACAGAGCGGCCTCTGTTAATTTGTAGTTCTCGCACTAAGATTACGAGGTATTGGCCAAATAGCTAACCTCAGAGCTTTCTCTTTTTGAAGTTGCTGCAATGGTGTGCACAATGCTCACCTTTTTTTTTCAACCTGCCGAGGAGCCGGGATGCCTGCAATGTCGCTTCCATCATCAATTTTGAAGTTGGATTTGAATATCTCGAGGTTGTTCTCGGCAAAGCACCGTTCATCATAATGAAGGTCACCGCTCCAGAGATTCAGGAACTGTCTGTTGAGTTTAGCTTGAGCTGCCCTCAGGACTTCCCTTCTTACAAGAAGGTCAAGACTACTATCACCGCGACACCTGTCAAGTCTGTTGTTCCCGTTTCTGCTAAGGGAAAAGAAGTTATAATCGTTGAAGACCCAACTAAGGGATTGGTTGTCCCACCGTTAGTATTTGAAATCGAATCAAGTTCGAGGACTGCACCCTTAACCCAAACTCAAAGGAGAAGCCACAGCTAGAAGGTTCGGAGGGCTACTGAAGCCCAAATTTATGAAGAAATACTTGTTGATGAAGTTCCTCACCAGGATGAGTCAGGATTACCAGACACCTATCCACTTCTGTAAGGGAGTAGGTTCCATCCCTTATTGAATACTAATGGGTACAAAAATATCCAGAAGATCGCCACTACTTTACCATCACTCCATGGACATGGTGGGAAGAGGAAGAAGCCTGCTCCTATCACCGAAGTCATTTTAGTTTTTTAGAAGCTAGCTGCCAAAGAAGGTTGTTAAGTTGGCGAGTTACTCAAATGAGTGGGGTGTGCAATATCCCCTTGCATGAAGAAATAAATTTTAAGGGACGTCAGAACTGCTGGACGATCTTAGAAATCAACTGAAGCTTTGCCTGCTTGCATTCCCGTCTGGTTCTGCTTAGGAAGCAGGGTTGATGCCACCATTGTTGATACCGATTCTACTGCCACTAGACTCATGGGCCGTCAACCAGTTAAGTCGCATCTAGGTCCAAGAATTCTATCAATTATCAGTCACAAGGATGTTCTTAAAGTTTTGAAAGATAAGACGAAGTGGTTACCCAATACTATATTTGGTCTGCACAATGGGGAGCATACTTCTCTTTGACATACCGATGTTTTTCCTAAGACACTTTGTCTCAATACATCACCGTCAAAGAAAAAGGTATGAGTACCCAAGATCACCGTACCAATACGGTCTAGTAAGCCCACGGGGCAGGATCACGGAATGAAGTGATGGTCCAAAGTATCTGACATTGTTGCAACATTTGCTAGCGAGATGAATGAGCAAGTAGAGGATGTTTAGCAGAGTTGTCTAGATCTCAAGGTGCTACAAAAATTTGAATCAATAATTGAAGAAAAGGTCGAAAAGCTCAAGGTTGAGATTTTCGAGTTGGCCCGAGAACATGGAATTTACATTAATGATGATGAAAAGTTTGACTTCAATGATTACCTTGAGAAAGATTTCATGGATATCCATGTCATCGAAACCAGAGCCACTGCATCTGTGCGCCACGCTCAACCTCTCGTTGAAGAGAACGCCGTAGATGAGCTGCGAGAGCTATTATCTTAAGGGATGAGAAAATCAGCCAAATGAAGAAAAGAATGGAAGAGATGACCGCTACCATGACTTCCATAACCACAGTTTTAGGGATAGTCTTAAGCACCACAGTTATCCTCTCCAGAAGTCAATCAACTGGAGATTATATAAATCAAAGATGAAAGGAGAGAAGTTGCATCAGCAAATAGGGATTATCAACAAAAGAAGGATTCTCCATCAAACGCCATGCCAGAGAAGGAATTTAAGCAAATGGTCTAACAAGTTCGGGAGGCCTTAGCCCACTCTAAGGGTGGTGCATTTATTTTGAAGGGTATACCTTACTCAGAAGAGTTCGATGCCGTACCCTACCCTAAGGGTTTTGTGTCACCAAAATTTAAGATATTTGACAGGACTGGAAATTCCAAGCAACATAAAACACATTTCCGAGCCAGTTGTGGTAATACAAAAGAAAACAAAACTTTACTCTTTCGACAGTTTGTCAACAGCCTGTCAGGGATCACATTTGATTGGTATGCCGAACTACCCAACGGATCAGTCAAGACGTTCGCTGAGTTAGAAAAAAATGTTTGTGAGAAGATTTGCCGGAGCACAACATTATGTGTCTATGTGAGATCATGTAGTAGAGAAACAAAAGCCACGAGACTTTAGTGGACTACATTTTGAGGTGGAGAAACCTTAGCATGAAATGTGAACCTCAGCAACAAGAACATCATGCGAGTGAGATCTTACTCAAGAGCATCCATGGGTCAGTAGCTTTCATGCTCAAGGGACTCACCTTTAAATCCTTCGAGAAGCTACTTAGCAAAGCTAACAATCTTCAAGAAGAAGTAAAAAATATGGATTCTCATGAGAAAGCTGAGAAGTCTAGGACGACCAGAGTTTTTGAAAAGAAGTCTGGAATAGTGGCAACGATTGACAAAGGAAAACAACAAATGAAGATAGATGTGGAGAAATCTGGTCAATCGTCATCACAGCATGCCTAACAAAGCCTAACACAAAGAACAATAGTAGTGCGAGTCTAGCCAACAATCACTTCAGGGAGGATCATTCTGAACAGAAAACCAGAAAATGTCCATTGCAGCGCGAAGGAAAGTGGTGTACTCCTTCAAAGATGAAGTTGTACCCAAAATGTTCAAAAGTCTGATGAGAGGCCTGAGTTCAGATTACCAGATCCAAAGAAACCTGAAGAGGTCGATAAGAAGGATTAACCTAATTATTGCCCATATCATAGATTGCTCGGACACACCATAGAGGAATGTTTTGTTTTCAAGGATTGTCTTGAGAAAAAATCTTAAAGAAGGAAATATAACAATTTTAAAAGAATATTTAAAAGAACCTAAAAAAGGTTCTATAAATATGATTTCAACTGAGCCAATCTCTCCGATTGATCTGTATATTGGAAAAGATGGATGGAGCGTGACTTGGAACAAGCTTAAGAGTATGCTGAACCAAATCTAGAATGCATCAACATAGGCTTCTATTCAGAGTCTTCAGCCTGCCAAGCCTGAGATGAGGATTTCGCTAAGAGATCTGTCACCGTTAAAGAAGAAGAAGAAGATCACCACGACGAAGACTGATAGCACAAGGGGTAGGATAGGGCCTGCCTCTGCTAGATTAGTTGTTTCGGATTCAGAGAAGAAAATCCTCGAACCCCTGACCTTGTATGATTATCTTTTCTCCTCTTCGGGTGAATATAATGATTATGATTTAAATGATTATGATTTAAGCTATGTTTTAATTGTTTCTAGTGATAACGTAATTGATTGTGACCAATCTAGCCTCAATCTCAATTCCCAAACTGATCCTCAAATCATAATTGAGTCCGATGAACTCAATAAAAAAACTTAAGAAGACATCGACAATACCGCTTACGACAGCACCGGGAGTGAGGAGCCAATCCTCGAGTGCCACGACACACCACTTGCCATCAACTTAGATCTTTCCAACAAAGAAAAAATATCAAAAAATTCGATAATGGTATCTCAAGAAGATGGAATTACAGAAGTGAACTTAAGGAGAGGGAGAGTATTACCCCTGAGAATAGTTCCGACAGATAAAGGAAAGCAAATAGCAACTCAAGAAGGTTTACCTCCAGCTCCGCTAGTGGAAGGGCCACAAAACCAAGAAAAAATTGAAGGATCATACAAAGTGGGTTACAATGTGCTAGCTTACCTTATGAAGTTGTCGAACAAATTAAGCATTTATGATGCTCTAATCTTACCAAAAGAGATGAGAGAGTCTCTGGTTATAACTTTGCTTGACCTAGAGATTTGTTTAGCCCAGTTGACCAACACATCCTCGGATGAAGTTTTCTCATCGAAAGAACAATTTGGGATAACCTTCATAGATGAAAACTTACTGATTGGTATTTCACATCCTCGGATGAAGTTTTCTCATTGAAAGAACAATTTGGGATAACCTTCATAGATGAAGACTTGCTGATTGGTATTGCCGACCATAATCGTCCACTCCATATCTCCATTAACATCGACAGATTTCTGTTGTTTAGAGTTTTGGTAGATCCTCGAGCATCCCTTAGCTTAATTAGCCTACGACATTAGCTTATTTGAACACTGAAGCTCAGGAGCTTACGACCGATAAAATGATGCTAAGAGGATTCAACTAAAAGAGAGAAAGAGCTCTTGGATAAATTAAATTACTTATAAAAGTTGGAGAACTAGTAACAACTGCTAAATTTTATATCATCGACACCGAGACCTCTTTCAATGCTCTACTGGGTTGACCATGGATTCAAGAACACAGTATGGTTCCGTCGTCTCTACACTAGTGCATTAAGTACTACAAGGAAGGATAATAATATTGCATCAAGGGAAACTTACAACCATTTTCAATTCATGAAGTTGACATTCATGAAGATGCTGCCTACTATGTGTCTCTAAAGAAAACATTGACATTCATGAAGATGCTGCCTACTATGTGTCTCCAAAGAAAACAGTCTTCTCTCGTGAAGTTGTGAAAAATAAAAGTGAAGATTCAGAAGAATTACAATGGCAAGGCCATTCAACTCCGCTTCAGCAATCTTTCACCACTCTTTTGCAACAACTTGGTGGGGGTTCAATTAGTTCGCGCACCCGAGGTTGAGGCCAAGGACGTGGACAAGCAAGAACCAATTTAATTGTTGAATGGACTAGGCCAACTATCAGCATTGACGATGAATAAAGTTCTGAAGATGAAATAATGATAATAAAATAGAAGAAACCTCAGTATGAGATATCCTTGGAAGACACGGAGAAAAGAAAATATGAGACAATGTATGATCAGATAAATCGCTATGTGAATACCATGACCCTTACTCCGACTCTCCCTCAAAAGATTGAGAGTTTAGAGGTCAAGGAAGTCCATAGTGCAAGTCAAAGCCGATCAAATTTTATCATGCTTTTACTTCTACTAATCTTGAAAATCATGTAAATTTGGATGCAGATCCTAATGAATTAATGGAATTACTTTTTGGTTAATTTTGCCTTGTGTACAAAAAATTAAATAAATAAGGACATTTGCCAAAACAAATACCAAAAGATAAATTACAACTTTTGGAAAAAATATGAGATGTTAAAAGTCGAACTCCTAACTCGAAAGAGGGTCTCAGATTTAGTACAGTTGGACCAATCGATGATTCATAATTTTGCATGGTTATTACAAGTGAATTAGAAGAGGATTGCCTCAATGTGGAGGATGACTCTACTAATCAGCTAATTGAAGATGCTCCGTAAGAATTTGAGAAGGAAATTAAATCAACTATTGATGAATTAAGGGAATTCAGCCTCGGGACGGAAGAGCAGCTCCGACCTACATTTATAAGTTCTCTACTCAATGGTGAAGAATCTTTAGAATTGATCAAATTGTTAACAGAATTCAAGGATTACTTCACATGGAGTTATGATGAAATGCTAAGACTGTCAGCAGAAGTTGCAGTTCATAAATTCGGGGTAGACAAAGATATGACCTCAGTAAAACAAGCTTCAAGAAGAATGCGCCTCAAAATAGAGGAGCAAGTCATTGTCGAGGTGAAGAGATTAATAGATGCTAACTTCTTACAGGAAGAGCAATACCCCACATGGTTAGCTAACGTCATACCTGTCAAAAAGAAAAAAGGACAAGTCCATGTATGTGTCGACTTCAAAGATTTAAACAAAGCGTGTCCAAAGGATGAATTTCCACTGCCAATACCAGAAATGATGGTGGATATCATTTTGATACATGAAATTTTTCCTTCATGGATGGATCGTCGGGATACAACCAAATCAAGATGGCTCCCGAGGATGCAACACTTACATCATTCAAAATGCTGATTGTAATTTTATGGTACATAATGATGCCATTTTGGTTGAAGAACGTTGGAGCAACATACCAACGAGCTATGACAAAGATCTTTAACGACCTCATTCACAACCAAGTGGAATGCTACGTGGATGACTTGGTCATCAAAAGTAAATAGAAAATAGACCATTTGTATGATTTGAGGATCGTGTTAAAAAAATACGATAGTACAACCTTAAGATGAATCCCTTAAAGTACGCCTTCGGCTTTACCTTAAAGTACGCCTTCGTTACGCCTTCGGCTTTACCTCCGGGAAATTCCATGGATTTGTTGTCCGTCATTGGGAAATCGAGAATGACCCGGATAAGATTAAAGCTATCTTGGAAATGCCTCCACCCAAAACCTTGAATCAACTATGTTCTTTTCAAGAGAAATTGGCATATATGAGATGCTTTATTTCTAATCTCTCAGGAAGGTGTCAGCCCTTCTCGACATTAGTCAAAATCAGTGGGATTTTGAGAAAATTAAGCAATATTTAATGAAGCCTCTTATTTTGGCAGCCCTTATCCCGAGAAAACAGTTGATACTTTATACCGTGGCCTTAGATGACTCTCTTGGAGCCCTCTTAGCCCAAGTTAGGAGCCCTCTTAGCCCAAGTTCCCTCTTAGCCCAAGTTAATGATAAGGGTAAGGAAAATGCACTATACTACTTGAGTCATCGTCTAATACTGATAGAGCTAAGGTATCTGCCTACTGAGAAACATTGTTTAGTTTTGATTTTTACCAATCAGAAGCTCAGACATTACATACTTTCTCATAAAATTACCCTCATTTTGAAATTTAATCCGTTGCAATATTTGATGACCCGACCAACACTCTCTGGACATTTATCAAGATGGTCGATGATTTTATTGCAATTTGATATAACTTTTATTCTCCTCCGTGCTATCAAGAGATAGAATTTAGCAGATTTTCTCGCTGCACACCGACTTCCAGCTGGGTCCCCTCTTAATGAAGAATTACCAGATGAACAAGTATTGAAAAATGAAATTCTCCAGTGCGCAACGGTTGGAGATGTGCTTCGACGGAGTTTCATCAGCCAGAAAAAATAAAGAATCAGGCACAGTTATACCAGGCAAAGACAGAATTGGTTTGATCTTTGTCACGCTAAATAAGGGTATGCTGAGATTCTTATACCACCTAACAGAGCTGTGTACCAACAACGAGGCAGAATATGAAACCTTAATTACTGGGTTGGAATTAGCAATCTCGATGGATATAACATATATTGTTATCTATGGCGACTAACAACTTGTCATCCTCGTCATCTAACAAGTCTCCGGACAATACAAGATTTTGAAACCAATGTTATCAAAATACCACCAGTACATAATGAAGCTGCTCAAGCAGATTCCCAATGTAACTTTCTACCGGATTCCTCGGGGAGATAATGCCCATGCTAACACTCTAACAAAACTTGTTAAAGAACTGGCGTCTCCCGTAGGATTCTATTGACATCACAGTACAAGGGAGACAAGTTTTGTCTCGAATCAACCCTGAAAATCTATACAAACTCAAAAAAGAAGAAAAAATGATGATTGCAGTTGCTGATAACAACGAAGATTGACACAAGCCATTAATAAAACATTTGCAGACTAGAAAGCTGCCAGAAGACAACTCAGCAGCACACCACATCACAAGAAGGGCTATGTCATACACTTTAGTAGGTGATGTCCTCTACAGAAGATCGTTCGAGCAGATGTGGCTGCGATGTCTGAGAAAAGCAGAAGCACAAAATGTTGTCAAGGAAATACATGCCGGATTGTGTGGTGCTCACCAGTCAGGGCCAAAGATGAAAATAAAAGTCAAGAGAGTCAGATATTATTGGCTGGCAATGATGTTCGACTGCATGGATACAGCCAGAAGATGTCACTAGTGCTAAGTGCATGGGGTGGTCTAGCACCAACCTTTGAATGTGCTACACCTAACTATTGCTTCGTGGCCATTCGAGTGTTGGGGCACATTCATAATAGGTCTGATAGACCCTTCATCCTCTAAGGAACTCAGATTTGTACTTGCCGCTACAGATTACTTTTCCAAATGGGCAAAGACAATGTCGTTATGAGAGGTTACAACACATCACATCCTTCAATTCTTCAAAAGACAAGTCGTCTACCGTTTTGGAGTTCCAAATAAAATAATTTTTGATAATGGGACAGCCTTCAAGTGCAGCAAAATAAATAATTTCGTCAAATGGCATGAGATAGACTGGAGATACTCTACGATTTACTATCCCAGGGCAAATGGCTTGATCGAGGCCTTCAACAAGACACTGGTACAGATTTTGAAGAAGATATTAGACGAAAACAAAAGAGATTGGCATAACAAACTGTTAGAAGCCTTATGGGCATACCAGACAATGTATAGGACTCCCACTCAGTGTACACACTACATGCTCGTGTATGGGTCCAAGGTCGTACTACCTCTAGAAGTCCAGAAGCCATCTCTTAGAGTCGTTGTCACCAATCAACTTTCAATAGAAGAAAGTGCAAAACTCAGACTTGAAGAATTGAAAAGTTTCAAAGGAAAATGACTAGAAGCACAACACCACCTGGAGTTTTACCAAATTAGGATGGTACAGGCTCATGAAAAATTGGTCCACCTAAGGACATTCAAAGTTGGTGATCTCATACTTGTTCTCAAAAGGCCTATTCTTGCACACAGCAAGATAGGTGGAAAATTTGAGCCAACTTGGGAAGTACCATTTGTCTTAGAAAAAGTCTACTTAGGAGAAGCCTACGAGCTGGTATACTTCTGAGATGAGAGACCCATGTTGCTGATCAACGGACGATACTTGAAGACATACTATTCTACTTGACATTGCTTAAATTGAAATTTTGATCGTTCTGGGTTATTTATTTGAACAAATATCTGTGACCGGGTCCAAAACTTTGTAATAAAATGAACCTCAATAAAATAAAAACTTTTAAAATTTACATACTTTGATTTTCTTCTTTCTACTTGTAAGTTTGATATTTTACTAAATTGAACAAATATACACAAAAATAAATGATCTTCTCACTAACATAGACTAAAATTTTGTCTAAAAAACACTTTGTTTTGTTATTGTTCCTGCTAAATTTCAGTACACTGATGTTTTTCCTATCATTTACAGAGAAAATGTCAGGACCGAGGTTGATTTTCACTTTCAAAGATGGCTTGAATCTTGCACTTAACGAGAAAAAGACACCACAAGGTGGCATCATAGACTTTGACATGGATTTCAGTCAAGTCAATGTAGACTATGAAGGTCCCCTGGTGGACGTGGTCAGCCATTGAGAAAAAGAAAGGCTACCATCACTGTTACCATCACTGTTGAAGGTCAACATCACTGTTGAAGGTCAACACTAAGGAAGATTCCTCATTGAAGGGGAAGAAAGTGATAGTGCAACAAAATTCGATGGAGGGGACTAGTCACCTGCCATCTATGATAACTGCACTGACTGGGGGCCTAATTACTGCTGACAATGAGAAAAGGCTAGACACACTGCGACGAAGGACGCAACACAAAAATGTCAGTCATCAAAAACATAGAGCTTTCCTGCGTGAAGAAAGAAGACGCCAGAAGGAGGCAAAGAACTTGCTTACCCCGATTTGTGAGGGGAAAATCTACAATACATACATGAGAGAGACTTCCTCCAGCATTGGATTCCAACTAGATCCAGAATTAGAAGAGCTACAGCCTTACGAGCTATGAGAGGGTTGCACCACTAAGCACTTGTCCTGGAGCGTGGCTTAGTAGGTCAGCTCGATCAGGAGCTCACTCCATCGAGGATGGACAGTCAGGGGATACCTTTTTGTACCAGACTTTGACACAACATATATGATGATATTTGTATCAGAAATGTTCAGCTTGCGATATGTACCCATCATGAGATATATTCAAATGTACATTTGATGCGTTCAACATATTGTACTTCTTTTTGATGCTTCAGCCTATGTTCAATCTGTAACTCTTGTTTGAAGCAGATTAATGAAATCTCTTTCTATTTTTTGTTTCATTTGCCCTTTTGTGCGATGGATAAAGAGCCACAGAACCATACGTTGATTCAGAACTACAACTAATAAAGAACAAAACAATAAAAAAAACTCGATAACAATAAAATTCACATAAAACTCTCTTTTGAAAACCAACCAACAAAAATTGAATTTAAAAAAAAGAATAAAAATATAAAATATACTTTTCATAATTAAATGCAATAAAAATAACAAGAAAAGAAAATAAATCTGTTGAGTTGATTCTCTTGATTTTGAGGTATCTTACTCTTTGCTCGCGCAGCACGACTGTCTTTGTCTATACTAATCTTCTCCACATCCTCGCGGAATTTCATATTCTACACTAAATCTCACAAAATTTCATAAATTTTCCTTGCCAATACCTATTCCCACATGACACACGTCTTTGAAATTGGTATAAGCCCCCCTTTAATGGAACACGACATCCAATTCTCTACACACATCTTCGAGATTAGTATAAGACCCCCTTTAATGGAACACATCATCTGATTCTCTACACACATCTTCAAGATTGGTATAAGACCCCCTTTAATGGAACACAAAATTCAATTCTCTACACACATCTTCAAGATTAGTATAAGACCCCCCTTTAGTGGAACACGACATCCGATTCTCTACACACATTTTTGAGATTGGTATAAGACCACCTTTAATGGAACACGACATCTAATTCTCTACACACATCTTTGAGATTGGAATAAGACCCCCTAGAATGGAACATGACCTCCAATTCTCTTTCCGGGATCAGTTCCTAAATTATGATTCATTCCTTTCGAGGTCGGTACCTAAATTCCGACTCTCTTTCTGAGATTGATACATAAATTTCAATTCTCATCTAGGGATCAGTACCTAAATTCTAATTCCTACCTTTCGAGGTCGGTACCTAAATTTTGACTCTCTTTTTGAGAGTGATACCTAAATTTGAATTCTCATCTCTGGGATCAGTACCTAAATTCTGATTCTTACCTTTTGAGGTCGATACCTAAATTCTGACTCTCTTTCTAAGATTGATACTTAAATTTCAATTCTCATCTCTGGGATCAGACCTAAATTTTGATTCCTACCTTTCGAGGTCTGTACCTAAATTCCCACTCTCTTTCTAAGATTGATACCTAAATTTCAATTCTCATCTTGGGATCAATACCTAAATTCTGATTCCTACCTTTCAAGGTCGGTATCTAAATTCTGACTCTTTCATTTTAGGATTGATACCTAAATTTCAATTCTAATCACGGGATTAGAACCTAAATTATAATTCCTACCTTTTGAGGTCAGTACCTAAATTTTGTCTCTCTCTTTTGGGATTGAAACCTAAATTTTAATTCTATTTCAATTCTCATCTCGAGATCAGTACCTAAATTATGATTCCTACTTTTTGAGATCAGCACCTAAATTCCAACTCTCCCTTGTTGGAAGTGATACCTAAATTTCAATTTCCACCTCGGAGTCAATACCTAAATACTAACTCCCCTCCTCTAAAAACACCGAAAACTTGATAATTTTAAACCTTCTCTCCAATTCCCAGCGAGAGTTCTTACTCCTTGATTTCAATCAGATATTCACCTGCTAATTCCCCAGTAGAAATAGTTAGCCCTCGATTCTACACTCATTTCTAGGTTTGTTGGCAGAAGTTTGCATTTGTTTTGTTGATATTGTTGGTCAACTCCAATACACGCGGTCTGCTTTCCCAACACATCACACCTATTGGGGGTCCATTTGTTGACCTCAATTTTGGTTGAGATTTAGTTTTTCCTCTTTAGTAGCCTAGGGTCTAGCCATAGGACATTTCTGTTGACTATTGCTTGAAAATTAGAAAGGGATCCCTCACCATTAGAAACTCTAAACTCTTCGTTGCTCAACTTGAAGTTCCACATATTGGTCATAACCTTTAGCACTTAGTAGGTGGGGTCAGTATGGAGGATCTAAAGGAGAATCCCCATAGGAATGCTTGACCTTAGTGCTGACTCTGGGTGTTGGTCTGGAGCTCGTTCACTCACTTACACTCACTATCACCTATACCCACTCACAACACTAAAACCCATATTTGTTAACTTTGATCCCTTAATCTTTTGGGAGACTCATGTATATGGTCCTCTAGACCCACTAGACCTACGCTAGGGTTTAGCTAAGACCATTGCATAGAGGAACCAAATGGGGATTTCATTGGTCCATAGTTCACATAGTGGTTGGCACCCCAATTCTACCAAAATATCTAACTTGGCCGTTTTCCCCTAAATCCACCCAAATTACTTAAATGCCCTTGAAATCTTAAGTTTGTCCAAAATTCCCAAATTCACTGTCCCTTGAAATCTTAAGTTTGTCCAAAATTCCCAAATTCACCCAAAATACCTAAATTTGTTCAAAAATCATTTCAAACCATTTCAAAATACCTAAATTGTTGAAATCCACCCAAAAATTTTAGAATCACCAAAATACCTTCAAATTTGTCAAAATTACAAAAAAAACCCTTAGTGGCCCAAACTTACCCAAAACATCCAAAATCACTTCAAATGCCTCCCAAACCAATTTAGATCCTCTCCCAAACCAATTTAGATCCAAACCAATTTAGATCCTTCAATTGAACCCAATTTGACCAAAACCCCCAAATTGCCTTTAAAAGCCCAATTTACCCAAATTCACGTCGAATGTCCATCAATTTGGCCCCAACCCTAGCCTAACCCAGACTTAAGTTTAACCCAACTCCCCTAAATTGACCAAAATCCCAAAATTCTTCAAATTGAGCTTCCAATTAAACTCAAAATTACTTCAATCCTTAACAAAAACACCTTCATGAAAATCATCTACATAATGTTGATGAATCAATTGAACTCAATGTCATGGCTAGCCTAACCCGAACCTAACTTCTAGCCATTTTGACCCAAATTGATCCCATGCTCCAAAATTGACTTAGCCATGCCTAAGCCACCGAATTAATGACACCATAGCCACCAAATACACCCTTTGGACCAGGCTAAACCATCCACCCAAGTGAGCTATGGACCAATAAGTCCCTAAATTAATGGATTTATTTTCATTTTGAGCCATAATCAAACAATCTTTCCCATCATTACTTGTCATTAGGGGTAAATTATGATTAAGCCTCCCCCTAGCTCACCTGACCTTCTGTCCACCACCCATGGCTCTGTCGGTTGGCTGAGTGGCCAAAAAATACTAAAATCAAGAGTCACCCTTCCTAATTTAAACCTAAAAGAACCCATCCAAGCTGCCCAACTCTGATTGGCCCTTAACACCAAAATATCATTTGGAAAATTATGGGAATAATTTTAGTAGGTTTCCTATGATCATAGAAGTTTGGAAAAAATATCATGATGCTTTGAAATATCCTAAAAAATTCTATATTTAGTTAAATATAAATATTTTGTGTTAATTTTTATAAATGATATACTTACCAAAAATCAACAAAATCAATACCACATTGTTTATAAAAATCATTTTTATTCAGTTTAAAAATTTGAAATTTATTTGATTAAGTTCAACAAATTAAATGGATTTTCTAAGGAACCTTGTATTTTTGTACAAAAATAATTATAATAAATTAAATACACTTGGGAAAATTATAAAAAATTATTTTCTGAGTTCCTCGTGATTAGGGGAACTTAGTAAAAATAAATTTTTTTTAGAAAATACTTGATTTTTTAGCCTTATTTTGAATTTCAAAATAATTAAAAATAATTAAAAATCTCAAAAATCTCAAAATATTTCAAAATATGCCTAATTGTTCTCTAATCACTTAGGACTCATTAAAATATTTTTCTTAATTTTCCTAAGTTAAAAATAAATTTTAAAAGGCTTAAAAGTGGATTTTCCTTATTTTCCCATTAAAATAATTATAATAATTTAAATAAAAAAAATCATGAAACATTGTCTAAATATTTCTCTGACCTAGGAAAACTTCTAATAATTTTCTAATAAATTAAAAATTTATCTTGGAAGGCCAAATAAATTAATTTCTAAAAATCCCATTTTCTAAGCCTAAATGAATAATTAAATCAAATTAAATTTTGAGAGGTCCACATATTCTCCTCAAGACATTGTAATTACCTCATGGATATGACACTCTAAACCCTCAAAGTCATTTGAGTTGTGTTTAGTGAGTTATGAGGTGATGTGCCCCAAGGGCAAAATAGACATTTTAGATTTTGGTGCTCTAATCAAAATTTAGGACTAACCAAGGGAAAATGGGTAATTTTGATCCTAATAAACATGCTTGGAAGATTGAAAGACAATGGGATTAATTTGTAGAAACTCACTCACCACCCTTGGAAAACAACAATAAAATCATAATCTTCTTAAGGTTTATGACTTGGAAGTCAATTAAGATCAAATGATTCTTAAGTGATGGGCTTAAGTTGGAAACATGATAGTTTACTTTTCTTAAGCCCAAAGTTGAGGATGATGCGATCACTCAATAAGGATACATATCACTTAAAATCAAAATCTTGATAATCACCATTTCAACTATCATGATTGTTAAAGGCTTAGTAGTGATCTAGGCTCAACGTTTAAACTTACTTGATTGGATTTAGAAGATAACGTGATTAGTGATTAACATATTTACACTACAAGCCTGACCTTAATTGCGAGCACCATAATCTTAAATAACCTAGACTTGCCTTAGGGGCACCCATTCACATAACTCTTAAATAAAACAGCTCATCCTTATTGAGTTGTTTTACTGAGCAACGGGGTTGTCACTCTTTAAACTTTGATGATTAATGGAACATTATGATAAATCCAAAATGAACTCGAAATATTTCAAGTGATATTCAAAATGGCATAGGGACATTCCTCAAGCATTTTGAAATCTATTGGAAATTTAGAAGGGCAAATTGGACTTGCCATATTTTGTTCTAAAATCATCCATTAGGATCTTCTCAGATTCAATAAAATCATAAATTAGGGTTTGGTAGCTAAACCTTCATCTACTCCTGCAATTTAAATTCCTTGCAAAATTATATACATGCCTTGCAAGTACTGACCTTTCAGGTGGTGGAACGAGAAGAATCAACAGGTACACTTTTAAATTAATGCATTTACCTTTCTATATTTCTTGCCTTAAGCTTGCGAGCTAAACAACGATGTCACCTTGCATGAAAACCAAAACTGCTAGGATAACCGTAAAAAAAAACCAAAACTAAATTCAATCAAGATAAAATTCACCTCCACAACATAAAAAATATAAGACAATTAAGACTTTAATCACAAACATCACAAGACAACAATTGCAAGTAAATTAAGACGTCTCAATTGGATGATTGGGAGTCCCTCAAAGGAGGTAACCTACAGTTGCTAACGAGATTTTTTACAGTCTAAATGAAAGTATGAAACTCATTAAGTTGATTTAGTAAGTTCATTTGAACTAAGTGAATTTGATAGAAAATATTGGTGCCGGAACAAGGGAACAGTAGGATCCTAACGGTGCTGCTCTAATCAACTTTAATATGCCCCATAACTTTAACATACCCCATAACTAATATGCCCCATAACATTTAAAGAACCATAACCATAGGGACATCTGATTTGACATTATAACTTGACACATTAGAAAACTTAACTTATTGCGATGAGGATCTTGGAGCTAGCATTGTGGGCAGCCCGACCATCTTCAACAACAAGAGGATCTACAACAACATATTTTTCCTTAGAATTAAACAACAAGCCATAGGACTTTGAGGTTGTTTACTTATGCAACATAAATCCTCAACCTTTTCTTTAAGCCTTTGTATGGTTTTCCTATACAATATAAGCCCTAAATCGTCTTAAGATTTTGAGGTTGTCGTTCATCACAACCTAAATCCTCACATCTTCCACGCTATTTGTGTGATTGTTTCATATGGATGTAAGCCCTAACAAATAAAGTCGGCAGGATGAAACATTTAAATATTCCTCTTCAAAATTGAAGCCAAACATTAGGATAGCTTGGAAAGTCAACAAGGTTCTCCTCAAAATCTATGACATCCCCTAGTTCTTCCTTCTTTGGATTCCAAAAACAAAACGTTCCAAAGTTGAGTCATTCCCCTTTCACACCTCTTTGTCTAATCTCGGCTAAAAGTCCTATCCTTTTGACCTCTTTAAATATAACATTTCATGATTTTTATCGAAAGTTTTCTTAGGTGACTTCGGTCATTTAAGATGTAATTAGCTATAGGGGCTTGCCCTTATCAGAAGCTTTTCCGAACTCAGCTTAATATAAACCCTATTTATTTCTTTGTATTAAATAGGGGAACTTGTCAGTTAATAAAATGGTTTCACAAACCAGACATATATCATATATTTCTTAGTTTATTTGATCGAGTCTCATCCTCAAATCTTGTGTTTATCCTTCGAGATAGATACAGGATTGGAGGTATAGTGCTCTTTCATTTAAAATGTGGAAAATATAGGGTCAGTTATTAAAAGAGCATCATGTGGCTCCTTACGCGTTAATTAAAAAAGAAGGGTACGAAAAAGGGGAGGGAAAGAGGATCCCTTCTAAAAGAAAATAAAAATACAGTAAGTCCTAAGGGATCCTCCATCCACATTACAACTCTACGCAAAAAGTATGTAAAAGAAATTTTAACGTAACCACTTTCAAAAATACATGTATGTGTCCCAACAGAACGTATACCAAACTAGTGTAGTATACCCTTTATAAACATGTAAAGAAAGTGCAAAATAAGTTGGGTGAAACATAAGACTGAAAACTCGTGAGCCGTATCTGAAATCCAGTCAACATGAAAGAGAGTAGCTTTGTAATCTTCCAAGAACAACTTCAACACAGAAAAGAGAATGTAGCTTGTCACCAGAAGATCGAACCTGTTATGAGAGTTAAAAGTAACAAGAAAGTGAAGCATTAAATTAGTAGTTGCAAAAGTCCTAAAAGATGTTGCTATCCATGTAACATGAAACTGAGGGATACCAAAAATAAGAGTTTCCTGGGAGGAATCACGATAACCAATACGAGCTAACTGCCTCCACTTATATAGCATATTCAGAGATAATAAATCATGGGCCTCAAGACTATGAGCATTAATCCTATAATCCGACATCCAACAGAAAATCTGGCAGAAAGATGCAATGGCTTTAAACCGTAAAGGGTCAATATACCTCCACCAATGTTTCCAGCAATAAATCACCACAAGCCACAAACAATATTGCCAATAATTTCTCCAAAAATTTACAACAAGCCACACAAAATATGCCCAAAAAGTGGCTTTGATAGTAATTAGTCAAAGCAGCTATGCCAAGCTTAATATCAGAAATAAAACCAATAAACCACTCCACACTGAAGCTAGCGAAGTCATAGTGCTTCGAATAATAGCTGAAGCAAGAGAGCAGCAGTGCCATCACCCAACAAATACTCAAGCTTCATATAAACGTTCCACCAAAATTTCCCCACTTTCCACACCAAAAACCAGCTATAATAACTGTTAGCCACGATCAACATTCCATTATGAACGTTTATATGAAACAAGCCACACAAAACTATGATCATCATAGTTACAAAAGTATAACAAAAAATACATTCCATCATGAAGCTGGCCAATGTGAAGCTATAAAGCTTCAAAAAATTGCTCACGGCCCAAAAAGAGGCAATCCACCTATAACCATCCATAAAAGTAACTGTGCTACCACCATAAATATCATTGAAGCAAAAGTAAGGTTTTTGGGTAGTGTCAAAGAGATTTCCAATAGACCATGCAGAAATGTCATAAATCGTAAGCCTCCAATTGTCAAAAAACTTTAGAAAAATAACATCAGGGGTTTTAGGGATGTAAGATGTGTTGCTAGCTGCATAAGGCCACCACGAGAAAATTTCAGGAAAAAATGCAAGCAGCTTGAAATGACTGCGAAATGTTATCAGATAGAAGAACCAATCATTTATGGTAACCAAGAAAGAAAGTCCAACCATTAAAGCATTTATCAAACGCAAACAGTTACCCATTAAGCTAAAATCCATCATCAAATTCCTGCCAGTGAAATTAAAAATCATTTCCCAGGCTTTATCGTACTCCTGAATATGCGGCCAAAAAAACAAATCACTATAATCTCCATTCAGGGCAAATTTAAAAATGTAACCAGGAAACTCATTTTGCAGAGTATACTTTATAAAAAGAACAGATGATTTAATGTCTGAAAATAGCCTCATGGTAGGCCCAAAACCGAGAAACTAACTGCCATAACAAAAAAATTAAATGCTTAAATTAAATTATATTTTTTTAAATTATATATATATATATTAAATGCCTTTCTGAAGCGGGCGATGAGATTTCAATTCCGGCGGCCAACAGCTTCTAACGGACAACTCCACAAACCAAAAAATAGTGCCGACATCTTTGTAGTAAACTTTCTTGATGATGCAAATTTTTTGTAATTTATGCTTTTATATTGACGAATTTGGCATTTTTGAAAGTTTCCTTTACCTTTCCTTGCATCGTCTTAGGCGCCATCTAAAAATTTGAAAAAAAAATTCTAACAAATTTTATAATTAAGATAAAAGGCTTCCTACAAGCTTTTCCAAACTAACAATGCTTAAATCCATGGATTTTTCACCACTTAATCAAATATTTTTGTAAATTTTGGTCTCCACATAATGTATTAAAAATCCATGGTGAAATCACGAAATAACTATGCCAAAATGTAGATCTAACCTTGAGAAGATGAAATCTGTTGGTATAAAGTCCAAAAGCTTGAAGATTTGAGCATAAGGAGGAACCCTAGGACTGGTTTTCACAAAAAAAGGAGGAAGAAGATGAATCATAGGCATCAAAATGGAGTTTGTTTGGTTTAAATTGCTAAAATCCTGAGTTTCAGCCGGTTCATTTGAACCGGTGCCTAGGCGCTAGTTTTGGCGCCTAGGGGTCAAGCTGTACTGAAGTCTGGCAGTTAGGAGCCAGTACTGGCACCTAGGCCCCATACCCAAAATTTTCATTTCTTTTGTTTTTAAGTGTAACACAACAAGAATATAACCTTTAAAGTAAAATTTTTGATTAATTTTCCATTAAACTTCATATTTATAATCATACCAACATCTTCTTGTTGACCTCACTTTTGGTTGAGGTCTAGTTTTCTCCTCTTTAGTAGCCTAGGATCTAGCCATTGGACTTTCCTGTTGACTATTTGTAAAATACTAGAAAAGGAACCCTCACAATTAGAAACTCTAAAATCTTCTTTACTCAACTTGAAATTCCATATATTGGTCCTAACCTCTAGCACTTAGTAGGTGGGGTCAATATGGGGGAGCTTAAGGGGCATGCCCATAAGACTACTTGGCCTTAAGGTTGACCCTGGGTGTTGGTCTGGAGCTAGTTCACTCACTTACACCCACTCGCACTCACTGTCACTCACTTTCACTCACATTCACTCACAACTCTAAACCCAACTTGCTGACTTTCATCCCTTGATCCTTTGGGACACTCATGTCGATGGTCTCCTAGACCCAGTAGCCATAGGCTAGGTTTTAGATTAGATGAGTACATAGAGAACCCAAATGGAGATTCCATTGGTCCACCATTGGTCCATAGCTTAAATAGGTTGGTTGGCACCTCAATTTCTCCAAAATACCCAACTCAGCCTTTTGTCCCCGAAACCAAATTGGACTCTTCAATTGAACTCAATTTATTCCAAATTTTCCCCAATTTCAATTCTAAACTAAAATTCATCATGATCAAACTCAATTCAAACTAAGTATTAATCCAATTGACCCATACTTTGAGGCCGATTTCAACCTAAATCCAAAACCTCCAATTTTACCCTAATTAAGCTATGTCTCCAAACGTTACCAAATTGAATGCCCAAACCCTAAAATTGCCACCAAATTAATGTTGAGAACACTTCATGAAATTCCATTAGACCATCTTCACCATCTAGATCGGTTAATTGAGCTCGAACAAAAATTTTGATGAAAATCAAATTTGCTGTGTTTTTTGACCCGATCATCGACAATGTTGTCCGAAATACCTCGAATGACAAAATGGACGGCGCCGGTAGGTTTAGGGCATCTGAATCAACTTGGGAGTACACCCATGTTGATGTGGTTCCATGCACACACAAATTGAGAGCTTTAAATAAAAAAATATTATATAAAATTTTTTTTTTTCTCTTCTTTAATCCCTGAATCCTAAAATCCCTAACGCACGCGTGAAGCCCGATACTGCCTCCCTCTTTCCCATTCATGAAATAGATTGAGCACCTCTCCTCCCTCTAGGTAGTGATTCCTTGAGCCGTATGCCTGCGTCCCATCCTCTGTCACGATCCTTATCGCTTGCACCCCATTCTCTGTAGCAATCCTTATTGCCTGCGCCTGTTCCATCTGATCCCACGAGCTTCCTCAACCTCCCCCTACTATGGCAAAGGAACTCGTGTACCCAAACTCCTCCCTCGCGAATGCTCTCCCCATCTCCCTTCCCTCTTGCCTATAAGAAAAGCCATCTGGAAGAGGGAGGTGCTGGCCAAAATTTTGGAGAGTGGGGAATGGGTTGGCAGAAATTTTCAGAGAAAGGGGGAGGTGCTGCCAAAATTTCGGGTGATTCTTTCTCCTTGGTTAGCTCTTTCCTAGCTTGCTCGGTGTTGGGTTTTCTCTATTTTCTCTTGAACAAAAAAAAAAAAAAAACAAGGTGCCTTCCTTCCCCTTCTTCTTTTCTTCAAGCATGTGGACATAGCTCCTTTTAATCTTCGTGGGTTTAATCTTTTTGGTAACATATATGAGCCTCATTTCGAGAAAAATTTTGAAAAGTCTATGGTCTTAATACCTGTATCAAGGACTGGAAGATCCCATCTCATGAAATCTCGAGATCTTTGAAAGCTTGATTTTAAAGAAAGAAAATCTGAAAATTTTATTTGTCATTTGCAATGATGGGAGGGTCTCGGTGCCTTGCTTTTAAGAAAATCTGAAAGTTTCATTTGTCACTTGCAATGTACAGATGGTCTTGGTGCCTTGCTTTTAAAATTTCAGAGCTTTTATATGTTTATTTACAAATATCGGGAAGCTTCAATGCTTATGTTTGGAAGAATCCCACAAAGGATTGGAAAATCTTGTAAACATTACACTATCTTTTTTTTGAGGCTTGCTTTACTTACATCCACATATGAGTTTCTTTGTGCAGCCATTTTAGTGCGCTTAAGAAAGCCCAAAATCCACTTAATCTCTTTTAGTTAAAGGACATTTACTTATATGCCACACAATGCTTTTATATGTACATACTTAGCACATAAAGTTCTATCTTTACATACGCCACACAACTCTTATACTCTTATAAAGTATTACAAAAAGCCATTGATAATTTCAGCCATGAAAATAAACTTGGGAAGGAAAGTTTCAACACTTTCATAAGATATGTATATGTAAAAGTTTTATTTTTTGTGTTTGATGACTTGTTCATTCTAAATTTTTATTTTGTTCTATCTTATTTTATCTTTCTTTTATGTTCTCGATTATTGTGGAAAATTCAGAAGGGATGGTTATTCTTCTCCATGCAACTCTTCATTTAAGCATTTCTTTTTGTGTAAGCCGATTTGTTTCAACTTCATTTGGGTTGGAGAATAGAGAGGAGAAGATGAATTCATCTTTGTGGCAAATGAAACTTTGGGTGGCTTATTTGTGAAAATCTAAAACTTTCGGTGTTCAATTTGTAAAAATCTAAAATTTTCGGGTGGCATATTGGGAAATTTGAAATTGTGCATAATTCAGCTTGTTAAAATTGAAATCTTTTGTATGTTTCATTGTGAAAAATATGGGATGTTTCATTAGTTTTGTTTTGAAGAATCTAAAATTATTTAGGTGGGTTTATGCGATTCAAGATTCGTTTGGTTTGGTTTTTTGGAAAATCCAAAAGCTTAGTTTTGTTTTGAAGAATCTAAAATTATGTAGGTTGGTTTATGCGATTCAAGATTTGTTTGGTTTGGTTTTTTGGAAAATCCAAAAGTTGACAGTTTTATGTGCAAAAATTTTGAAATTTTGACGAATTGGCTTTATGTAAAATTTGAAGTTGCGCAGGTTGCTTTTTGTGAGTTGGGTTTTATTTGGCTTTCTTTGGGCCAGTTCGAGCATCGTTTTGAAAAAGTATTTTTGGTGTCATTTTAATGTGATTTTAGAAGTTTTTGTAGTTTTGTGTAGCAGCAGTTTTGAAATTATAGTGGCTACAGTTTTGGCCTTATAGTGGATGCGGTTTTGGCCTTGTGGTGGCTGCAATTTTGACCTTGTGGTGGCTTGGTTTTGACCTTGTAATGGTTCGGTTTTAGCCTTGTGGTGGCTTGGTTTTTGGCCACTTGCCAAGTTCAGTTTTGCTCCTTAGGCTATTGTTCCTATTTGAATACATGTCGGAGCCTATTTTAATGCTTTAAGAGGTTGATTTATTGGACATTTTTGAAGTTGCTGGGGCTGGTGCTTTCTTGATGGCTTCCCCTGACCGTGAGCTACCTGTTGTGAATCTCTTTGTGCTGTGGGCTGGTGGTTTTCTCTTTGCTGTCTCTGGCCGTGAGCCTTGCCGTGGCGGTTCCTTTTGTGTTTTTGGCTGGTGGCTTGGCCTGTGTTGCTGCCCCTGACCGTGAGCTTCTCTGTTGTGATCCCTTGGTTTGGTGGTTCCTTGTCGCCCTGGCCGCGAGCACCTATTTGGGATTTGTAAATGATATTAAATGATATTGGATTCATGTTTCGGATTCATGTTTCATTAGAAACTTTGGGCTTGAGTTGGAATTGAATGTTCTGATGATCACGAAATGAAATATTTTAATTCTTGATTATCTACAAGAGTTTGAATGCCCCTTTCGAGGAATAATTTACCAGGTATTTGAAAATGTTTTGAGGCCCAATTCTGCGGGCCAAATTGGTTGCAAAAAAAAAGAGGAAAGATATTTTGATGTTTGGAGAATTCTAGTCAACTTGGGGGATTTCTAAGTTGTATCTTTTGGAGAGTGTGCTCCACCTCTTTACCTGTTCTAGAAAGTCCTGCCAGTTGGATGTTTTAGGTTAACCCTCCTGCCGCTTTGGCTTTTCTTTTCTAAATTGGTTTTGAAGGTGGGTTAGTCTTCTTTCTTTGTGTTTCTTGCTTTTTGGTTTGTTTTCCTTACTTCTTGGTTTGGGTTTTAGGTGTTTATGTCTGATACATGTTTTAGGTGCTTATGTCTGATACATAAGTGCGCATATATAGTTATCGCTATATACGAAACCATCAAGCAGGGTCGCAGGTAGGTCGGTTTTGTTTTGGTGCTTAGAGTGGTGATAAAAAAGGCACTCCAATGGTAGAGCGGAATGATATTCCATCCTACGACATCATGAATCAATCCAGGGACCAAGTAAAACATAGGATGATGATATCATTCATTCACCAACACGAGACTAGCGGGGGACCCGTATCTTCTTAGGTTGTTGGCGGTCCTACGCCCGATGGCGTGATTGACTCTGGACCCGTACCTTTTTAGGTTGTTGGCGGTCCTACGCTCGACGGCGTGATCGACTCGTGGACAATCATAATTTTCAAAACCGATAAGAACCGACACGATAAGAATAAATATAGTATTTATAAAAGTATTTTTACTACAAAATTAATACAACTTCTTTTTATATGCCTGAAATCCATGTGCAAGCTAAAATATAAATTTTAAATGTATTGTAACTCGGTTGTCTACTTGTTGACTACCAGTACTAGGTTAAGGAACACCCTCCTAAGTTAGGTTTAGTAGGACACCCTTCTCGTTGGGTGGCGGGCTCTATACATTCGGGTGATTGATAGTAGTCTTCAACGTCCGTCAAGTATATATAT